>NC_092818.1:46771712-47039212 GCF_023375885.2 Dermacentor andersoni | reverse complement strand
TTTTTCAAACCTTGTATCGAAGACTATCATCGGTATTAGTATTCTGCAGCATGTGCCCCATCGTATAATGATCACTTACAAATTGTGTCTTCTTTCTTAACACATATTCTCTCCTTCACTCCTGCGTAGAACGTAGAAGGACCAGAAATCCTTTACTGTAATCTCCTTTTGGGTTTATTTTCATCATATTTTTGTATTTTTATGTTTTCGTGACCACTAAGCGAAGATTACTTACTATACTGGACTTTCACATTTTGATTCTTGCCGTAATATTAAAATCATTTCTTGTGCACATAAAGTATTTCTACTCAAGAGCTAGGTATTTCAAGCATTGTGCCTCTATCTCATGTCTTGCTAACTTCAGTGAGAAAGCATTATCTTTTCAATTTTTTTTTTCAGAAACGCCATCACTGTATCAAAAGTCTCAAATCATCTGCCGGTCAATCAATATATATTCATAGTGAGTACTGAACTGCAAAAAAACATATCCTACGCAACTAGATCTGAAGCTGCCGTAAGTTCTTTGGCATATGGCACGCGCTGCAGTGGCAGCAGTCCACTCTAGAGAACATCGACGTTTGTATCCAGCGAATATGATGCTTCGCCGGGAAAGATAACTGGTGGCCGCAGTTCCTTTGACATATGAGTAGAATAGCGATACATTTGTGCCTACAAAGAGAACGGAACAGTTGGAAAAATAAAGAACACTGAAATATTGCGATCATTGGTGCAAGCCGGAAAGTGTTTTTTTTTTTTCAAAGCTGGGTTTTCTTAACATTATTCCTATGAATATGGCACAAGCCAGTGACTTCGAACGGGGTCTGCCCACTCTATGCTGGGACAGGGAGGAACGGTGGTTCTGAAGTAGGTTGGGGGCACATTCGACACGGCTTTGAAGGAAACCATGACCTCACGCGACAAGAATAAGGGGAAAACAGCAAATTAGACGTTTCCAGTGAATAATTATGACAATTATTTAGGTGGTCTAAGAGTAGAACGTCCAAGCAAGGATAGCAAATAATCACATTGCAACCGCAACACTGATTAGGCTGGGCAGCAGCTTATCAGCTGTTAAAGAGGAACCGCTATACTACCCGAATTGTTATAGGGCGGCGAACTGCTGCTAAAGTGCAAAAATTTTATCCGCTGGTTAGGGAAAGGACACACTGATTTTCCCTACAATGAACAGACCAAAGACGTCTTACTGAATGAGACCACTTCAAAATATTGACACGTGTACTTATCTTTATCGGCCGACCACGTTTCGCCGCCTAACAAATGTTATCGCACAGCGGGGGGGGGGGGGGGGGGGGGGCGCCTGCATGTAACCGAAGTTTTTGGAAAGTTATCGATGCTTCTATCCGCTGTCTGTTGTCGCCGAACCTTGTGTTATCTGATTTCATCGCCTGACGCGAATGGTGTAGAACTTTGTGGAAGGCACTCGGGTCCCAACGATTACTCTGGAACATTCGATGACTGCTGTTTAAAAGCCGACGCGCTTGACCCGCTGATGAGATTTTCGACGATCGCCGAGTGTGTTCGCCGCTACCGTTGTTCTTTGAGTGTAGCCTGTTTTTGAGGACACAAGTTCGCCCAGTAAAACGCTCGTTTCGTTAATCACAGATTTGCCGCATTCTTAACCGTCACTACCGAGTGACAATATAGTCAAATTATGGCAGTTGCTTGATCAAAGCGCAGTGTATAATTCAACATGTTCGAAGATGATTAAGAATGTGCCGTTCACTCGAACAACCTTAACCACCTGCATATATTCAACCGGCTATCAAAAATTGACAAACGCGGGATACACTAAAGATAAGCATGAAAAGATCGACAAACTATTTTCTTTCTACAATATCTTCTGCAACGAGAACGTGACAACTTCAACATTCTGGCTGCCCGCCGCCTGGCGCTACTCAAACAATTACTAATTGTTAAAAAATCGATGACCGGTTCGCGCGCGGCTAAATCGAGCAAAATCCTTCAATCCGGCTATGAAAAACGCCTAGCCTGGTGAGGCCCGTTCCCAGTGAGAACATCCTTAGGACTAGCGTGCTTCAAGAACTTATAAAAAGGAAACGTGTATTACGATGTTCTCTGAAATGCGGCTGACGCAGTGTGTGCGTGCAGACGTGTGTTGAATGCGCTACCCACTTGAGTTAACAACGAGAACTCGCCGACTGCTCACAACTTTGGGAAATCAAGTCAGATTGTTTTGCACATTGCTATGTTTGTCAGTATAATTCCACTTGCGAAACAAATATTGAAAACTTTCATACTGCCGAGTCCAGAAAGAAAATATACCAAATTTACGACCAATATTATAGAACAACAATTGGATGCACATCGCCATCGTATTTTGAAGAAGCACCTATATATTACGCGCTCAATTCCCATCTGGGTCTGCATACCTTGCATTCAATGTAATCATTCGGCTGACTGCAATTCGTCAATAATATGTGGAGGACACGTTTCTCGTTCGTTTTATCCATTTATTTTTTAAACGTGTTGTTTTGTTTAAGTGCCTACTGCTGCAATTACATTGTTTTGTTTTTCTAATGGGACTACGACATTTTAGTCTGCTGTCTTTGGAGCGCACTCTGCGTGTGTAATTCACATCTTGTATCTTTTTTTGTGCCAGTATTACCAAATGAGCAAGGCAGGGATGCGAAACGTTCATTGTCTTACTTGATCTTGCTGCATGGTGTGACGCTACTGTACCGCGCACTGAGGACGTGCCATTGGTAGCAATAGCTCCCAGCTGGATAGATGACTTATGGCACGTGATCTGTTCGCCGATTTCCTGAACTCTCTGTGGAGCTCTTCCGCCTGGCTGGATAGTGCACTTCACCTTTGGTCTCTCAACCGGTGATGGGTCCGTCTGTAAGGAAAGCAAATGCGCTCAGGCAAGGAAATAATAGGCCCATCGAAGTTTGTGTCTCTTTCGTTTTTTTTTTTTTTTTTTAGGGAAGGAGCATTTGTGAGCTAAAATGGGTTTAACGTGTCTATAAGTGTGTTTGCCAAAAGTTTAAAAGAATCCAGCACGACTTAATGCTGCGCCGAGGTATGGTAATCAAACTTCAGCTTTCAAGACTTCGAGCCAAGTGGTCAAAGTGTTACACGACGTCCTTTTTTCAACCCTTTTTCTAACCTGAAAAATGGGTTGACGAACTCCTTGTCTTATAACGGCGATCATGTACGTACTTACGACAACGTCCCGCAGGCAGAAATATAACCGGTTCTGTACTCATTCGTTCACCATAAATAAATACATTATGTGAACCCAAACCACCCATGCCACAAGTTCCCCGTTACGGCATGACAGGCCTACTTCCTTGCGGTAAAAAGTTGGCTGTGAGGGAGGACAGGATTGGGTAAGCGTCTCCTGTCGCTATTGGGGTATGATTATGCAAGGCTCCGAAACCTTCACTGCTTCGCTTTCCCCTCCAGCTACCAGCATGCTCCCATAGTGTAATTCAATTACTAAAATCATTGTTTCATACACAAAACCCTTTCCTTATTCTCTTGAGTAGAAGGGACTTGCGCTTCTGCAGCTCTGTCAGATCTTTAAGTGGTAGTAACGGTCATTCCGTGGAATAACGCTTCGGAGGTGCTTTGAGCATTTACTCACGATTTTATTTACAGTAAATGGCTAGCACTCGCCTTAGTTCACCATGTGAGTACACGCCACCGCAACCGAAGTGTCCTGAGTGCATTTCGACGTAATGAACGAATACGTTGAGCTAAGGTAGCCGGATGGAGCGTGGTACGATACTGTCATACTTTCGTACACTCGAGTTCCTGTATACACAGAGATGGCAGCGCCCTTCGCCAATATCACGTCCTGATTGGATACTCTTCTTGCAAGAAGCGACTGAACAATAAAAATATCAAAAGTGCTTAACGGCTGGATTTGTAATCTGCTTCGCAGTAAGCTGTAATATAAATGGCAGGTGTCCGCAGGGCCAGAAAATAAAGTGGAGAAAATCGCGTTGGAGCTATCGCTGCAGGTGTGTTGGGATCTTGTATTTATTCTAGGCGCTTGCAGCGCGCCTCAGTTGTGTACGGCGAAACGAAACACAATAAAACAGGTTGGCCGCGAGAGAAAGAGGCCATATAATTTCTCAATAACATTACTGGAGGGTACCCTGGCACTGAGATTGTTCCGCTATGCCAATGCAATAATGCTTAGTACGTAGATTAGACTGATGTCCGCGCGTGCGGGTCCAGACCTCCTTGTGGACTTGTTTACTATGCTTTACCCGCTTTTATAGAAGTAACATTTGAAGCAGTCTTTTTTTGTGACGCAGGAGAAAATGAGATTCAACGCACATTCATATTCACTATGAATTGTGCTACACATGCCAGACAATTTTCCCTAAAATGATGACCTTGCAAAGTCACCGTCTTTTAAAGCCACAAGAACGACGCTTATGGAACTCCGCGTAATAATCGTCATTCCAATGCTGACTGGACCGCCATGCTCGAAGCTCCTGTATAGACAAAACTTTGGCCAGAGTTTCGCTATTCTTGCAGGAGTCTCTCTGGAAGGGTCCACATTGGTTACGCCCGGTCTTACGAATGTGTGGGCCCAAGGGATCGCACGTGTGAGAACAGGGCGTTTCTCCGCGTACCTGCGTCGTCGCCTCAGCAGAGCTGGGCCGGGAGCAAGGGCACTTGATGGTGATCTGGACGTGCAGGTTCTCGTGCTGGTGGCAGCTGCATGAGATGACGGACACGGCCGACGGAGGCAGCGGCACACTGCTCGGCTCGCCAGCCGCCCCGCAGTGGGCTTGGGGCGGCGTGAGGGGGGCGGCGTCGCCACAGTTGCGGCCGTCAGACATGGACACCAGGCGTTGCACCAGTTCGTCCATCAAGCGGTCGTGCGTGGCTGCAGTTTCCGATCCCTGGCGGCCACTCATGGCGAAACCACTCACTCCTACGATAAGCGTCGCAAAATGCATAAGTGAGGTTCGCACTACTTCTGTATGATACAGAAACAGGGTGTTTTACCGCATGGCACCTGCTGTGACACTTAAGCATTGCTCCCATTGCATTAAGCAGTAATCCCACTAAAGTCGAGATGTGGTACCTCACACTGTTACTGCCACGCTTCACAGTTCATCAAGGAACGTTACCCATTGGTGCTAAATTAAAGTTATGTCGCTGCAACAAAATAGCAAGTCTAGAGAGCGAAACTGCGCGTGCGCTGGACATATATGCGAAAGTTTTGACATCGTTAGAAAAACACAGCTTTTTTTGACAACGCAGCAAAAGTAGAATGCTTTAGGGCAGCGTAACGCAACTAGTGGCCTTCATGAGACGACGGCCTTTCGACAAGAGCCCAGCGTACGTCAATTTTTCAACAACGACATGCCAGCAGAGCTTATTTTCATACTGTTGCGCACACTTGCCTGTTCTTGAGCTGCCACCATCTGTACAGGACAAAGGAAAACTGACAATACTCGAGAGGCAATATATCGATCGTATGCTTTGAGACAACATTTCGTCTGATTGCGCAATTGTCAGAACGAGACAAAAGTACCTCTTTGATAATTCAATAATTGTTATACGCGAGGCCACGCCCCGCACACCGCGATACAAACGTATATGCATTATCTCAAGAATGAATTGACGCATTCATTACGAAGTAGGTAACATGAATGTGTGCACATAACTAAATACAGATAAAGGCACCAAACAAAATGGGCCAGTTGTAAAAGTTGCCACGTTCCAGGTCGTCCCTTGTGGACGCCATTGAACGGTCCTTGAAGAAATGCTTCTTAGTTCAAACTAGGCATTCTCATTAACATACTGTCCATTTGGTGCATTCATAAATAGGAAATTCAACACCATACTGTTTTTAGCAGTACC
This sequence comes from Dermacentor andersoni, assembly GCF_023375885.2. Taxonomy (NCBI): domain Eukaryota; kingdom Metazoa; phylum Arthropoda; class Arachnida; order Ixodida; family Ixodidae; genus Dermacentor; species Dermacentor andersoni. Next base: position 47,033,338 of record NC_092818.1, on the reverse strand, counting down.
TAACCATATTATCACTGTACAGAGTTAGGTATTGCAGATGGCATACCAACTACAAGGTAACGGAAGAAGGTCTAGTGTAATAATAAATTGGGGTGCTGTCGAAGTGAAAGCAGGCTCTCCCTATATTTAGAAAACCCTATTAAATTTACGCTCATAGCAAACAAATTAGAATACATACTCTTGTTGGAGCTAGTAGTAAAATTAGGCAAGTGGCATTCTGCCACTTTGTCCGGCAACGCTCTAGAAATAGCCGTATCTAAGATCCAGCTCGCCGGCCATTGTTCGTGATGCAGCAAAGAAACGTTTACATTCAGACCGATGGGGCCGCGTTGCATTTCATCACTTCAAGTCATCATTTTTTCCAAGTTGTCACGTAGTATTTTTAAACAATTTTCGATTCTTCCGTAGCTGTATTCTCCTTCATATTCAAAGTCATTGCGATTTGAAGGTGATATTGGGAGAATTCGGTCTTCGTTTACTAAAAACACGGCGCCGTAATGTTAATATGCATAAAAAGACGGAATTCAAAAAAATATGACAGCAGACTAGGGCGAGCTTGCAGAGTCCCAATCCGATTTCTAACGAAGCTGTTTTGTTCGAACCGCAGTAGGGTACGTGTACGAATTATATGGAACGCTTTAAAACGTTGCCCTTGTATAACTAGTTCATATGGAACTTCGTTCTGTACCTTGCGCCGCTGGAGAAATTCGATCACGACGCAATTAATTTAATATATTTCCCATTTCTGCAAAATATCAATTTTGTGCAACGCCAGGTTTACTCGAGACCTTGGGAAACGTACCTCATAACGGCGGCGTGACACTTTCAAACACTAGCCATAGAAATGCTTTGCTAGAGCTATAATTTATCCGCGTCCATTTAACTTCGTACGCTTATTTACCAGAGTGACCTAATTTTTACGATCAATTTGATTTTGGGGGCATTCTTGTGTAGTTATCCTTGGGTTGCGTGCTAAGTTTCCCGCCTCTTGTAATATTTAGTCACACACGCTGTTTGAATGCGTGATTCATTTCGATTGCACTAATTACCACGAAATGTTTCTCACCATATAACTCATAATCTGCCGCTTATTCTCCCTAAACATCAACATTATGCAAGGTCGAGTTCTTTCGGTACACTGCGAAACAACTTAAAATATCCATATAACACTGAATATGTTGAAAAAGTAATGTTTTAGAAAGGCAGTATACCACTCACATTAATTTCTGTTTGCACGCATATTTTTGATAGACTTCCATCCATGTTGGCTGAATTTCAATTTCGTGGAAGTTGTAGTTATGCGAAGTTAGCAGGTTAAATTTTGTGCCACTCGTAAAACTGTCTTATAACGCTTCCAAGTGCTTATATACGTAATTTAATGGGAACTGTGTAGTAAGGCAGGACACTTTCAAGTTTGCCTGCACATAATAAACAGCATGCCCACTCTTTTACGCAAAATATAAAATTTATGTAACGAAAAATTCCCTACCTTGAAAAAATGCATAAAAGGGTCCAAAGGGCGCAAAAAGGCTACTTAAAACATTGGAGCACTTCATCAGGAATGTTTCACAAACGCCGCGTTTGCTCCACATGCATTTACGTTCGTACACATATTTCCCACACCGTTTTCCTTCTGTTCGTTATATTTGGCGTCAGTGGCGTTTGTAGATATGCCTGAGGGTTGAGCTAAACTTAGAGCCGCTCGTAAAACAGTCACAATTCGCACGAGCACTTACGTACTTTGTTGCAGAATTCCTAATTACCTCATACACTTTCAAGTTTGACTAAACATTTCCCTTAATGTCGCCAAATATAAAGAATGTACACCTTTTACTTCACAGAAGACAGCGGTGAAACCAACCAGCCTCGTGTGTCATGAAATTAGGGGAAGAATGAGAGTTTGCTAATAGCGCGCTTTTAATTAGGGCAGGAGAATAAAGGTTCCACCACACCTTACGCTTACCATTCCACTTATATTTACTCAATGTCAAGTTATACTTTGTGTGTTATTCTTCTGGGAAACGCCGTCAATAACAGCCCTATGGCGCCTTGGAACGTTTTAATAAGTAACGTTATGTAAGCCGAGAAGTAAACTACCCAGACTAGACATATATCATTTGTCAACACCGCATGTTTGTTTCTTGAACGAAGTATAAATAACGCGCATTGCATAGTTCATTGAGAAAACAGGGAATAAGTAAATGCATGAATCGTCTAACGCATACAAATTGGGAGACGACGAGCATTAAACCAATATTTTGAAAGCACGTAAATAATGTACACGATTGAAGCTTTCGATTCACATTACCGATAAAGCGGTCCTCGTTTCTTGCAAATGTGAAATTTCTGCCATTTTTTGTACTCCCAATGGGGCGGCGGAACTTTGTAAACATTTCATATAACGCCTCTAAACTGGCCAACATGGAGGGTCTCGCCGGTTTTATTTCACCCATAATGACCAAACATAGTTTCAAGTTGCCCTGCACATTGCACCTAATATTCGCCACATTCTTTATAACGTTCTTGATTAACTTCTATTTTTCGGAAAACTGTAACAATTTGAATATAATGTTTTCAGCGCTTCTTTTCACATTAACAGCTTCTCTGTAAAATGGACCAGTGGCAGAATAAGGGACACCGTTAATACAGCTCACGTTCATCTGGGAGAAGCAGTTATGTATTGGCGATTGTGGAAGTCGCTTTCTGTGTTCTATTTGAGATGGCATTATAGTTTATGACGGCCGTTGGTAACTGCTGGCAAGATGTTGTTCCGACTGCTTGCCCGCACAACAACAAAAAATGTTCAGCGCCTAAACAAAAGGCGTGAAAGCCTTGCTCGCTTACTCTAACCACGCTATAATCTTAAAGAGCTAAGCCACCCACGTCCTGACGCATTGGTTTTGTGGTGATTGAACATCTCTGTAGTCAAAATAACGTGCGACTGAGCTCGGCATGTTTTGAAAGCTACCGGAAGCACCAAAAAGCGAATAGCCGCTTATGCTATTGTCTCAAAAGACTCTTCAGTGGCAATTTCAGCGTCTGAGCTTTTCGGGGTGCTCGATACACTCCATCCTAAGTATGAAGCATTCTCTTGCGCCCTTTGAATTACAGTAACGCCTCGTATCGCGTGACTGAGCGCTCTGGCAAAGCTTACAAATTAAAAGAGAGGGAGTGATTGTGAAAAAAAGAGCAAACAGCAGGTCACAAGCGGAGGACAGACTCACCACAAACGCTGGGCTAAAGCTCTGGTGTCTGTGCCCGTTGAGTGCGCGCCGGTAGCAGGTATCGCAGTTGCAGCAACCAAGTAGCCCACTTGACAGCAGTAATGAGGTAGGGCTGCCTGCGTTCGATCCGTTAGGTTCCCTTACCCATCGACGGAATCCACAAAGAACCACAGATACATCAGGAACAGAAAATTCTTCTTACCTGATCGTGTGTCGCAGCAACCAATTAAGAGAACACGGGAACGCTGACCACCCAGCACGCGCCTAAGGCACGAGGGAGGCGTCGCGGTGCTCGCGCTGCCTGCTTGCTCCTGATTCCATGACGCTTACCCACAACGGCGGGAGACTGGCCGAGAAATCGACCCTTAGAATGCGAAGCGGAGAGAAAACCGTCAGGCTAATGTAACAGTTTCGCAGGTATATTGAAACAGACTACGTTTAGAGAGACTCATTCTCAAAAGAAAGTGTATCGTTTACATATATGGACAGCAAATTTGGAGGCTATAACTTGACCACAAATGCGAGCAGGGCTCTGTGCATTGCGGAGAGGCTCGCGTTGAAAATGATGATGATGATTTGACCTATCCTCACGGTGTCTTCTTCTTCGTCTTAATTTTTATTTTCTCTTAATCCTATGATGGTTTCGTCCAAAGTATGGTGCCTCTACAAGGACCGAAAGGATAAGTTGTCTTTAATAGAGGCAGGCGATGAGCAAGGAGCACAGGACCGTTCTGTAGCACGAGGCAGTCGCATGCTATTCGTCGTTCGCTTGTCCCACTTTTCAAGCTCCACGAACGGAAAACATCATTGCGGATTGGCGTAATTAACATTTTATATTTATTTATATATAATATAATGTATTATTATATATATAATACTTTGTCTTATAGTATATTTGTTTACCTTTTCTTTTCGTAACACTACCCCACAAAACAGTCATTATTACTATCAACAAATCGCTATATCCTCCTGAGACCCCGCTACGGGGATTCGTCCAGTATGTTGGACATTAAGCAATGAGACAGTGCTCCTATGGCAAGGCATTCATCCGCATAAGACTCCGCTGTCCAATGTATTCGACACCTGCTGGCGCCATCTATGCTACATTGATGAAAATACGCCTAATTCCCGCCGAAACTGTCCCAAGTGGCTGCGTTCAGCGGCGCGGCATTCTAATTTAAATTTTAATTGTGGGGTCGGGACGGAAAAAACTTTAATGGAAAAAGGACCTGCGAGGTTGCCAGCCCGGGCTCAGGCCACCCGGGCATTGTGTGCGGTGAGGCATAGCCTTTCCACCGCTGCCCGGGCCCGCTGGATAGCCCATAATTGGTCGTGTAGTTCTGAGCTAGTCAGAGCGCTTAGCCATCGCTCCTCGAGAAGGTCCGGTTCTATGTTGTCCTCTACGTATACTGAACTGATCTGTGTGCACTTCCACAAGATGTGTGCCATGTCTGCGTGTTCGTGTTTGCAGAGCTTGCAGCTTGCGTCTGGATATTGTGTTGAATTTATTCTGTTTAAGTGTACTGGGTTTCGGAACGCTCTGGTTTGCAATCTTCTCCAATCTGTTTCTTGAGACCTGTCGAGTTGTTTGTGGGGTTGTGGGTATGCTTCTCTTTGTTTCGTGTAATGTGTCACTATGTCGTGGTACGTGACCAGTCTGTCCCTGTCGTCTTTTATCGCTTCTTCGTCGTCGTCGCCTCCTCCGTCTTCTCCATCGCCTCCGCCGCAGTCCTTCCCCCTTCCCCGGGGGTTGCGGGGTGTTGGGCCGTCACTGGCCGTGCCGCGGTGGGTTAGTTTTCGCGCGACTCGGTGGGCCTTCTCGTTGAGGTTGGGAGGGGCACTCATGGTAACTTCTCCCATATGTGCCGGGATCCATTTGAGGTATTTGGGTGTAATTGTGCCGTTCCTAAAGTCTTCTGCTCTGTGGTTCAGGATTTTGGCCGCCTCGGTGGAGACCCAGCCCTTTGTGAAATTCCTAATAGCCGTCTTGGAGTCGCTGATTATTGTTCTGTATTGTTGCCGACCGCTGATTATAGCCAATGCGATTGCCGTTTCTTCCGCTGCCTCCGACGATCTAGTCCTCACGGAGCCCGCAGTCACGGTCTTTCCTTTCGTGCATACGACCGCCATTGCGAAGAGGGAGTTACCTTTGTCAGCGCCGACACCACCATTGTCGTCCCTGTTTCGGGGGTACCGCGCGGCGTCTACGAAAAGCACCCCCTCCCGCGCGCCGTGGTTTTTGAGAATCGTTTTCGTGCGGCATTTCCTTCTCTCGACATTGTGCACGGGGTGCATGTTCTTCGGGATATTTTCCGGGTTTTATGTGCCAAAACCACTTTCTGAATATGAAGCGCGCCGTAGTGGGGGACTCCGAAAATTTAGACCACCTGGGTTTCTTTAACGTGCACCTAAATCTAAGTACACGGGTGTCTTCGCATTTCGCCCCCATCGAAATGCGGCCGCCGTGACCGAGATTCGATACCGCGATTTCGTGCTTAGCAGCCCTGCACCATAGCGATTAAGCAACCACGGCTGGTTCGCGGAATTTTGTAGCACCTGCCGGAGAAGTAAGCATTATTTCTCGTATTTCTACCTGCTTTCAAGGCATATCTTCGATCTTATATTAAAGTTCCTACAACCGCGCATGCGCAAAATACGATTTTTAAACTGTTCACGTCCCTACTTTTATCTATGCTTCCTTTGATTTCGCGTGTCCATTACGTTGAACGCTGGCACTCAACCCGGTTATTTTGATCGCGCTTTCGCGATGGCTTTGTTATGAACAGCAGACGAGTACTGTTGGTATTTGGCGTTGTGGACAAAATCGCTTCTCTTCTCTTTCTGCAGGACAGCGGCCTCGCGTGTCTGACGAGAAGGCTGACGCGATTTTGCAAATTGTCGATAGGAACACGTCGGACATTCAGCTTATGGATAGTGACGATGACGAAGGAAAGAGTCCTGGCCACTTCCCAAGGCTGGCTGACACTGCCAACGCTGCCCGTTGCAGGCTACATGAAACATGAAAAACAAGCAACATGAAAATGAAGTTCTTTGCACCAAATGTCGACTCTTATTCTGCATAACAAAGAACAGAGCATGTTTTCAAACTGCATATTAGAAATCAACACAAGAACGAGAGAGAAAGGTTTAATGATGCGAAATGCATCAAGGTCGGCCTGAGATACATTCCTCTAGCCAGTAACTCTGCGTTGGCGGAACGGGAAGAGGGAAAGAAAAAGGGGGGGGGGGGGGGGGAAGGCGCATAATGGGTGATGATGATGAATGGTGTAAAGTATATAGTAAGCTGTTTTGACAACTTAAAGCCTACAGTTCAAGCCTGTGTTTTTTAAAAAAATCAAGTAAACATGGATAGCCTTAAAACTAGATTTAACGTCTGACCAAGGGCTTCAAATAACACAAGAGCAAAATTTGTCTGAGCAGAGGAAGAAACGTCTTTTTGTCGTTTTTATTCACTGCTTTACCTTTCGAGTTACTAAAATATTTTTGCACGTGAGCTTGAGCGCAATATCTGCGGTACGCCATTACATGTGCGCTGGGTGAAAGGCGTAGGCCTCCCGCGCCGGCGTCACCGTCAGCGAAAATGCCCGCTTGTATTTAGGTTTATGTATATGTCATGCCGTGTTATATGACATGATATACACAGCAGCGTAGAAGCACATGGACGACGAAAGAAGCAGACGGGTCACAACGGAGCGTTTATTGCACGAGAGCTGCTGCTTGGTGTATATATATATATATATATATATATCAGAAAAAAAACAGTTCTGGGTCCGGGTAAATATTCACAGTGAAGCAGACGCAAGTATGAAGCGGTTTATTGACGTTTCGGCCGAGGTCCGGCCTTCATCAGAATTGATGAAGCAGACTGATGAAGGTCCGGCCTTCATCAGACTGATGAAGGCCGGACCCCGGCCGAGACGTCAATAAACCGCTTCATACGCGCGTCTGCTTCACTGTATATATATATATATATATATCACCGCACAAAACGAAGGAAGCAGGAAGACACCAACAACTCTACCGAGCAAGTTCAACTGACACAGGCTGCTAACGCGACAAAAACAACCTTTCTGATAAGGATACTGACGGACAACTAACACAGTTCGTGTTCCTAATCTCTGCAGCTTCTATTGTTTCTCTGGTGAGCTAGTCAGGGTTTCTGGCCAGCGAATGCGTCCAATTAAACAGAGGCTTGCATCCGCAGCGTGCGCACTGAGCGGCGAGGTTGCCTCATGGGGCTAGTTTTTGAACGTTATACCTGTACTCACGTTCGCTGATGCTCCTGCCCGTCTGTCCGACATACTCTTCACCGGAGTCCAGCGGGACGCAGTAAACCACCCATTGAACACAAGAAACAATCGGTTTGCGTTGCGTCTTGTCGCACCCGCGAGGCTTCCAGTAACAAGCATCAAGCATCGAGCATCAAGTAACAAGTAAAACGAGCAGTAAGAGTGCCCATGTCAATTGCGCTTGGTTGGCCCGTTCCTGCCGAGCTTTCGCGTCACCTGCGAAGCGTTTCTCCGCAACACCCGATGGCGCTAAGCGAATAGCGGCACTAGAATATCTGGAGGTGGCGTGAGCGGCGCGCGGATAACAGTAGCGCAACTCTGGCTCCCTAAAGGGAGCCTATATAGTATGTCTGCTTGGATGGATGGATGTTATGAGTGTCCCATTTGGAACGGGGCGGTGGGTTGCGCCACCAAGCTCTTGCTAATATATTGTCTAATGTCCTACCTAAGTTAAAAAAGAAAGATAGGAAATAAACCCCTATGAACTCTCACAACCACATTTTCTTACCCCCCATTGTGAACTTTGCTTTTGTACGTTCCGTTTTTTGTAGTTTCCCTACTTTTCTTCAACAGTCTTCCAATCGCCTCTTACTAATCTCTATTGAAGACATGTTTACTTTTCCGCTGCTCTCGCTGAACCCAAGGGCTTCAAGGAAGCCAGTGGTGCCTAAATCGACCGCTGGGCAGGTGTCTTCACATTCTTATAAAACATGCTCCATCGATTCCCTAGCTTTACCGCAGCGAACACATGTTTCTTCTTCCTTCTTATATCTCGCTTTATAGGTGCGTGTTCTAAGGCATCCTGATCTCGCTTCGAAAAGTAATGAGCTTCTCTCTGAGTTATCAAAAATTGTTTCTTGCCTGATTTCGTTTTTTCCATTTAAGCAGTTACGCATGGCATGCTGCCCATGAACACGCTACGCCGTCTAGCGGAACCGTCGCGACGCCCACGCGTGGCACAAGTGTAAATATGTAGGAACTGACTATAGTGAGGGGACCCCTTCACTGTAAACATAACACTAAATTGACGCGTCGGAGCAGCTGATGCAGAACCTGTATAAGAACGAACCTTTCCGTCTGGTTCCATGGAACCAAAATAGAAAGATTTCGCGGAGGACCTGACAGGCATGCGCTTAAACCACTTGGATACATCTCCTTCTGACATTAAATTATACCTAGCACGGTACATTGGAACAGGCAAAAAAGCTTCAACACTATATCGATACAGCCACTTTGTTGTACCGCTTGTCAAATAGTTGGACAAAAATCTGGCCTTCAATATACATAAGCTAGAAGAAGTTCCTTTAGGAAACCGGTATGTGCTCTTCGTTTGGTAACATCTGTAAACGCTATAAAATCAGGTAAGTCATCTCCTAATATCACTTGCATAAGCGTTCTTAGGAAACCATGTGTTCGGTCACGCACGAAACATCTGGCAACGAGTTGCATGGAACACAAATGAGACAGCACAAGTAATCAGTGTAACAGACTCTGAAATAAATTTGTCCTGCTATTTCGTTACCATCGGGAACCCCATATGAATTGCGAAAATGCTCTATGTAGTTTTTGTGCACATGCTCACTTCATGCAGAACACTCGCAGTACGTAGGAGATCTTCAATAAGATTACCTTACAAACAGCTGCTCGTGTGAGCATAGAAAAATTGTGACCGTCACCATTATTGCTCGTAGTTCTCTGTTTGAACCTCAAGCTGCTTTCAGGGCTGCTAAACAAGGCGTCGCATATTCGGTACTTCTCACCTACCCGAGCCCTAACGTGCCCACTCGCCTCATGGCACATGCTTCTAATGTAACCATCGGCATATTCAGGCATGACAGGCAGGAAATTCGCTCCGACTGACACCCACAGGGTTTCTTCACTCAGAATCTCCAACCTGCCGAGACTTGCTACAGCATTTTTGTCCGCGAGGTGCTCGCCATTGACTTCACCATCCAGCACTTCCGGCACTTCTTGGAGGGGCAGCCATTTTACGTTCCAATCGATCACACGCATCTTTTGTAGGTCTCACGTACGAACTCTTTCAAGTACGTCGCATGTGAACTTCGACAAATGGTCTTTATACCGGAACTCACAACGGGTATCCGCCACATCAATGGCACCCACAACGAGGCAGCTAATGTACTTTCATGCATCACCTCTCTCGGTATTTTTACATCTGCGGTCGACTGGAAACATCAAGCTCGGGGGGCAGGTGGAAGACCCTGAGTTGCAAGCGTTACATGACCACCTTAAGTTCCCTCCGTCTGCAACTCGTTCCTCACCAGTTTGTGCCAGGGTGACTCTGGTGCGACATGTCAGCGGCTGCACCTCGCCCCTTCATTCCGGCTATCTCTCGTGGTGCGGTTTTCCAATAACATCACATCTGCAATCCCGGCATCCGAGTCACACATCGCCTCGTTATACAGCGGCACGTCTGGCCGACCATTAACACCGATGTTCGACAGTATGCCCGCTCGTGCTTCTCTTGCCAGACTTCCAAAAGAACCCGCTGCCCGAATACTCTCGAGCAGCTTTTATTCACAACTGGCTGTCGCTTTGACCACGTCGATCTTGATTTCGTTGGACTGCTTTATCCCTCTCCCGACTACCGGTACATTCTGACAATGATGCACCGCTTCACTCATTGGCCCGAAGCCATGTCCATTCAGGACACCACTACGGAAATGTCGCCAAAGCTTTCGTTTCAGCATGGGTTTTCCGCTTCGGATAGCCCAACATTGTTACAAATGATCGCATCGGGCAATATGAATGCACTCTCTACTACTCTGAAGCGCCTGCTTGGCACTAAGCACTGCCATCCGACGGCATACCATTCCTGTGCCAACAGCATGATTGAGCGGTTCCATGGCCAGCTCAAGGCTGTCCTGACTCTACGGCTGGATCGAAAACACTGGGTCGACGACCTTCCTATGGTTCTTCTTGGCCTATGCGCCATCCTTCATCGCGACATTAGCTGTTCAGTGGCCAAACCCGTCTACGATGCACTCCTGCGGCTTCCTGGAGACTTGTTCTCTCCTTCAGGCCCCTAATCCCAGCCCGCCCAATTCCTACAGGACTGCATTTCGCAACTGCTCGTCGTCCCGCCTCAATTTTCTGACCGCAGCATTCTTGTGCAACCGGACGTGGCTTCTTCGACCCACTTTTTTCTCAGACGAGACGCTGTAAAAGCACCTCTTACACCCTGTTAACATGGGCTGTACCGTGCCTTCCACAAGACGCTGAAGTCCGGCACCATCCTACATGAATGGTCTTGAAAAGGTCGTCTTGTTAGACCGCCTCAAACTGGCCGACCTCGAGACACCCAACACGGAGCTCCGCGCTGATGTCGCCGGCGTATCCACCGATCTGCATGTCACTAAGATAGCCCCATCTCTGCCTCGTCGACGCGTACATTCCGCCATTTCCTCTGGGCGGGGGGCACTGTAGCGCCCACCAACGCCGCAACGCGGAGACGCTAAGGTCGGCGCTCTCAGCCGGCGCCTTGGGAGCAGTTGCGAAAGACGAGGAAAGTAAAAATGGGCATCGCGTGCTTGATGCGCCAGCTGGGCATGATCAGTTCTTTTATAGAAGCCTGCTACATTGGTCCTCTTGTTATGGTGCTCCACTGAGACTCCTCGGTTTCCGACAGTGTTAATGGAAACTAACAGATATTTGTGATATTGTTTTTGTTGTTGTCCAGTCCCACATTGTGGCTCATGCCAACAATGTGGGATTGGCCGAGAAATTGGTGGGTAATCTCAAGTTACAACCAAAAATAAATTTTCGGGACAACTTTAAGGCAAGTGCTGTTGAAAGGTAAAATCACATGTTAAAGTGACAACAATATTAGCAAGATGAATCAATGACCATTAAGTACTCAAAGAAGACAGAAAAACATTCAAATTTAACAGGGAATCTAGTTGGGCTCTATAAGAAGCTACTTGACAGAGGAGTGTTAGTATATTTCTAGCGCCCTCCCTCGGGAAGTGCTCGTTATGTAGTGCACGAGTGGGTCTAACTGAAGGGACCCACGTAGTAGCGTCGGCTGGTTGGTGAAGGAAGAAGACGTGCGTCAGCGCTCGTGCGAGTTCGCTGCGTGGCGTTGTCTGCCTGTGTGGCTATGTAACGTATTCTTAATCTATTAAACCACCCTCTTCTACTGCGAGTTGTGGCTGAGTCACCAACGTCCTTGTCGTTTTAATCATTTGGAGTTGTTTGAATAGCAGCCTAAACTGCAAATGAGAGCGAAAGAAGAGTCTATGTTTCGGGTAGGTACAGTGAACTGGATCATTTTGTCAGCTGATCATTCTGCGACAGGCCCTGAAGTTTCTCGACACTGTGGTCGTGATGTAGTCCTCGACATGAAAGGAGGAGAAATCACAGTGACGATGTACTCCACCAGTGGCAGTGAGACTAAAATTCGAAAAGGGCAACTGTTAAGAAGAGCCAGTCAAGTGGACGTTTTGTTTCTCCATGAGAACACTAGCCAAGTCGACATTCCCTTTCGTAGTAAGGACGGCAAGCATGAATAAGTGCATCAAATGCGACGTATTGCTGAGACTGGAGTGTCTGGCGCTTAAGAACCGGCTACTCAGGAAGAAATGACCCAGCCAGGGCCTAGAGACGAAGCCACAGCATAAAAAGTAAAAGACGAAGTACCTGGGTCTGGTGAGAAGGCTAGCCAAGAAGCAACCGCAAAGATTGAACTTGTTAAAAAGGAAGCTGAAGAACTTAGCGATGCCAAGCCAGCGGCCGCGGACGAGACGACCGAACAGGCATCTAAAGACCAAGGTGGTGGTGAAGCAGCCACTGCCACCGAAGATCAGCCACAGGCTGCAGACGAAAGCAAGAAATTTTCCGAGGCTGCTGAAGAAAGTGAAAAGCCGGCGGCTGAAACAGCGTCTGAGGAAAAGACCGAAGAAGCCACCGACGGGGCAGCTCCTTCCGACCTTTAACCGCCGCCACCTGCGGAAGCAGTGAAAAGGAAAACCGGCTTGCCCTAGTCATCGTCGAAGCGCGCGAGGGGTAAAGGTTTGCCCAGGACACTTGAAAAAAAAAGAACGATGACACATCTGTCTCCAGAGGAAGAAATCACAGTGAGGCAACGTCCACAACGTGAACGCACTTTACCGGCCAGGGTGTGAGGCTCTGTGTTCTGATTTTTTTTAATTTTCTCTTTGTGTGTGCGACGAGAATTTTATTGTGCCAAGTTCTTGTGGACTATTAAAATTTGTTCCATCTCTTTTCGTGTTGTATCGTATCTTCAAGCCAGTCAAGATAGCTGGAAGAGATAACTTTTTCAGAGTTCAAGATTACGAACTTCCGAATTACTTTGTGCTGTGGTGAACATTAAGCGTCTGTTCTTGGACAAAGTACTTCTTTATTTCTTTTTATTATACCTGCATTAGGCTGCATACCTGCATTAGGCATTATACCTGCATTATACCTGTATTAGGCATTGATTACCCTCTGTCTTCTTAACGTTTGTATTTTAAGTAAATGTGAATCGGAGGATAGCCAATCATTTGTAAGGTAACTAAAAATAACTTATTTGGATCGCCTTAACGAGAACGCTAATGAAATCAGGATGGCCGAATGTTAGCATATTGCTAGCGTGCTCCCTCGGAAAGCGTTCGTTATGTAGTGCACTAGTGGTTCTACCTGAAGCCTGGGACCCACGTAGTAGTAGTCGTCGGCTGGTTGGTGAAGGAAGAAGACGTGTGTCAGTGATTGTGTGAGTTTGCCTGTGTGGCTGGTAACATATTATTCTTCTATTAAGGTGCTCTCTTCTACTGCGAGTTGTGCCTGAGTCAACGACTGAAAGACATCAGGAACAAAAGTTCCTGCGGCTGAATCCGAGCGTAGAGGCAAAGTCTTCAAAGAGGTAGTTTCAAAAATGTTTTTCTTGCAGCAGTAAAGCGGCGGCAACATTGAAAGTGCCGACTGCTTCTTCCTCATTACCAAAAATACAGAGAGCAGAGAGCACCAAGCCTACCCTGCGTAAGTAAAACTTAGGGAGGGAATGTTCGACGCCCCCACGTGGGAGACATAAGGCCTCGTCGGCGAAAGCCCTGCAGGACTATAAATAAAGATGATACCAACCAAAAATGTTACAATGAAATTCTGTAACAGAGACCAAACCTTTTGCTGGAGAATTCACTGCGCCACAAAAATACCACGTGCTTTCAACAAGCAATGAGTAGAAAGTGTGATAATGCTTACGTAGGTGATGGCGACTCAAGTCTAGCCACCTTAACGTGTGCGGTCAGTGGTAGAAGAGAAATACATCGGCCGCACACTGACGTGTTTTCCAGTGAATCGACAGTTTTATTCAAAAGCAAACATTACACATTCTTCATGGTTAATGTGTGGTTCTTGTCATCTTTTCTTAGTTTTTTTTAAGAGAGCTGATTTACGGCACGTAAAAAACAAGAAAACAAACCGAAAATATGAATGCAGTCCAATCCTGCATCATGCTGAAGCTTCAGCAAGGCTATGTAATCGGAGTCATCTATACTCCACTTCCTGAAGTGAGCATGTCGGTCGCTGCGGAGGCCAGACCTTCTGAGCAAAGTTGTTGTTGCCTCGGAACGTGGCTCGTACCCACTAGGTGGATTGGCTGCACTGGATTTATTGAAAGTACACGCAACAAAGTACTAAAAGGGGTAAAACGCTCCCAGATATGTCCGTCTGCTTTGTTATAGCCAATACGTCCATGCTGGCTGTGAAACATGCCAAGTGGACTGGCGGGGAAGAAGAAGAAGAAGAAGAAGATGGCGATATATAGCGATAGAGATGGCGAAGAGATGGCGATATATTTTGCGCCCAAGGGCACAAAGTTCAACGCAAAATGCCACCCCAACGCCTCCAGTCAAAGCAGCCACGTTGCAGAAGACGCCACCGACCCTGACGTGTCTTCCGTCTACATCCGGGTGTCCAGTTCCTCGTCGGCGGCCTCGCGTTCGCTCGACGCCGGAAGGCACAACACGCAGACGTGGCACGGTCGCCGACGAAATATGCCCCGAATCAACTGCAGCGTCCGGGAGATTCTCTGCGGTGTCTGCGTTGCTTTCGTCACCTTCAGCACAGTGTTCGCCGGCGCTTTGTTCTGCATGGGATGGGTGCCGCCCACCACACCTGGTAGGAGAGTGACGACCAACGGCAGACGGGAACCCCAGACACTCGCGCCTCCCACGGACAACGAGACCAAATCGAAGCTAGCGATCGTGCCTTTGCAGCAGACGCGCTACGCGCGTCCCGGAGCTGGCAACGGATCCGTTCCGACGAGGGCGCCACTGCTGTTAAGACTGCTGAACTCCGCATTGCTCAAGAGGAGACTGCGCGAGCTGCAAGCCCGCGGAGACGGCTTCATCACGGAATATGGACTTCTTCTGTGAGGCACCACCACAGCCTTGGCGGACGTCAAGGGGCAGTGCAGAGTAGACTCGGGAGGTTCTTCTGTCGTCCTGACTGAAGTGGCACGCGAAGAACTCGCGACTCTCTGAAGTAGGTTAAGTACTGTGGTTCCTTTGCGAGATAGCCCTAATCCCGTTTATATTTGGAAATCTGTACAGTTCATGATCACTCGTAAGACAGAGCCCCACTTCTTGCTCCCACTCACCTCAAGTATTAAAATGCGTATCTTTAATGTCTGTTGGGCTACATAGCGTAGTGGTAACGGTATGCGCGCCGGACAGCCGGCCACGAAGCCTCTCTTCACGTTTACTAACCACAAAATGTACATGGTTTCTTTTCACACATTTGATCTAATCTGTGGAAATTCAATGTGCATGTCACTCGTAATGTAACGCTCCCGTCGGTACCCCTCCTAACGTTGTTTTATTGTGCTTTTAAAGCGAAGCTTTCTTTGCCTCTTCCTTTGACTTTCCCACTGCTGCTGCGGTTGCTGCTGCCACGCCGCTAACGTAGGCGACGTCAGGACTAAGTTCAGACGCACGGCACTAACGCAGGTGGCGTCGGTATTTGGTCGAGACGTGGCCATGCCACAAAAACATAAAAGGCATGTGCCGTTGGTGATTTGTTTTATGACATTTGTGTACGAGCTGTCATTCTCAAAATTCCGAGGAATAACTTTGTAAACAATATAGGATGCGCCACGTGGAGGGCCTGCGCGGTTTTGGCTCAGGATGATTATTCGCCAAGCGACGCTTGCGGCACAAAGGACAGACGAAAGAGTGTGGCACAAAGGAAAGACGACTGAAGAAGCTCGTGTCAAGATTTACGCCGCGTCGCATCTGCACAACTAGGCGTGACCCCTCACAAATGCTTTGCAGGAGCACCCGCACTTGTCGCCTTGCTCACCCGCAACAGCAACGACAGTAGAAGGTGGAGGTGGCGATAATGTTAGCGAGGGAATAGAGAGCAGGCAGTTTAGTGAGCTACAATGCTATAACCCAGAATGGCGTTGACGTATGCACTTAGTGCCGACGCGACGAAGGTGCGCATAAAGCGTTGAAAGGAGAAAGAACAACAAATACAATCGGAGCAGGCAAGATAACGTTTCACCTCCCGTCACGACTGCCGTATCCGTCAATTTATTACGGCCAAATAACGTCAATGAATGCAAACAGCAGACAAAGCTTCGCTTACATCGATTCGCACAGTGCGTGAGAGCTGCATATCTTTTAATATAATATATGCGCATAACAACACAACTTGAAATATTACGGAGAACCTTTGCTGGTTTGGGTACATTAAAACATGTGTCAAAGACCACGTTCGGACTCAAATTCACCTCATTTACGACCTCTTCATTACGGCACTGTTATAAATAACGACTTCCACAAACGCCAAGTGGTGCTGTTTTTATAACAGCGAAGCTGTTCTTGCTCGGCGTAAAATGAACCGCGTATCTCAAAACTCCACCGACGCCCGCCGACGGAGACATTGCGCCCAGCTGGTTTGCATCTTTACAATTGCTAGTAGGTATTCGCGTAAACGAAAACGTAATTGAGCTGGGCGTTTTTACAGGATGAGCGGTGGCGCAAACGTGAACGGCCTGCACGGTGCAGCCAGTTGGTGCCACAGAACTCCAACAGACAAACCTAGAGCTAATATAGGAGTAACCAAGTGCATTCTATTTTGCTGCTTGCGTAAATTTTCGGCAGGAGCGTAATCGTGAACACGCTCCCTTTATACATATTTTACCTGTTTCAGTCTATGTTACAGCAATATTAGATTTGTGTTTGGCTGGTTAGACACTGTGCCACCGTGCAGGCCCAGCACCGACTCAGGCACGGCTGGACCGTGCAGCCGATCAGGCCACTCACATACAGAGTCTTCTTCTCTTAGTGCGAACACAACGCAGCAAGGCCGCGCTCCGCGGAGCGCGGCCACGCTGAGCCGTGTTCGTACTAAGAGTGTACGACCCTGTACATAGGTCTACGTTAAGGTTATTTCCTCACAGCAGTAGCGCTATTGAGGAGCTGTAGTTTACTCCTCCGCCCATCCGTCAAGACGCCCAGCACGCCTATGATTGCCAAAATACCGGACACGCTCGACGCTGAGACAGAACGCTCGCAACGTACGCTGCTTGGATAGCTCCTTTTAGGGATCGCTGGCCAGGCGGCTAGCGAAGAGGTTGGAGAGGCTTCGCGAGCTGGCTCCAAGGCCAGCGGAAGTAGACGACATGACGCCACATCATGACGCAAAGACAGTGAAGGCGGAGCTTAGCCCCGATTACTCGGCGAATGAATTGTGGACAAAAAGCACGGCTAGGGAGGACCCCAGCTTCTAATCGTCTGTAGCTCTCTTAATATGAGAGGCTTAACTTCAAGCGTGGCGCGAATGTTAGTTTGTAGCAGCAGCCTACGCGTTAAAAATTTGCCCATACCATTTTAGCCACCCTTTAAAAGCATGGGTTAGAGAATCCGCAATTTCGCGTACAAATAGTACCTTATGACCATGCATTCAATTTAAAAGGTCGCTTATGGATCGGTCAGGTACCAATGAATGCAATATATATATATATATATATATATATATATAAAGTATCCATTTAAACAATAAGAAAGCCTTATGCCGTGATCAATTTAAGGTTTGTATTTTACGGTGTCTATCGTTCAGTTTATGTATCAGGTGCGTATCTTTCCACTCTCTCTGAGGATCACATGCCGTAGTGATTGAAAACTCGGAATTTGCAGTGCTTATGGCTTTTTCAATGTGCACACATTGCTTATCGAACTAGCAGTTTGTATCACGCTCAATCATAATTTTTCCAAGTGGCCAAAAACAGAGATCATGACCTCATCATCAGAGGTAAATTGGTCACTGAGCCCCTGAGGTGGGTGTTTAGAGTTACTAAATGGACAAACGATGGCCCATAGAAAGCATTATTTACTTTTACGTTCAAACGATGAGACAACTTCGCGACCAGTTTTCCGAAATTGCTTTGGTGTGCATCCTTCCACTCTCCACGAGGATGACAGATGCCATAGGGATAGAAAAATGGAATCGCTTTAAAATCTCTTCTAAGAAGTGAGCGCGGTCATATTCTAACTGGCGATGAAGTTAACTTTGTTGGACTTGTTCCTCGCTGATGTTCGCTTTTGCTTCCGCAAGTTCAAGCACATGGTGCGTTGCAATTTGAGGCGTTTTATTGCTGAATAAACGTCACACTTCCTCTGAAAGGCCCAACATAATTGCTCAGGGACTGAAATCTGCTGTGATTCCCATATCGTAATGCAAGATTTAGTTTGCTGGCTCGTGGAACCTTCTCGTACAGACGTTCAGGCAGTGCGTGGGATATGCGTCATTGTTTTTGTGCTTTCAGCGCGCTCATGGAACCTTCTCGTACACACATGCACGCAGTGCGTGGGATGTGCGTCATTGTTTTTGTGCTTTTAGCGCACTCATGGATCGCGCCCAAGGCGTTGTCGGCGCTTGGCACTCAACCAAACCCATCAAATCACCGAGTGGTCTTGCCGCGGGCGTCGGCTAAAACCCCTCAATTCTTCAAAAGTAGCGCCATTCTTAGATCTTTCCGCCACCCCGCTCACCCTGGCGCGTCCTCCTCCACGCCTCCTGTCGCCCCAGCCTCCTCCGCTCCCCCATTGGCCAATCTGTGTCAAGTGGAAGCAGGCGCTGCGCTTTTGTATATTTTTTCTTTCCAGTGCGGAGCAGGCGCCGCGCTTTTGTATATTTTTTTCTTTCCAGCGCGCGCCGACCTCCATTGTTGGGCCTGCGCGACGAAAGTACGGCAGGCGGACTTACGGTGTGCGTTAGCGTAATAGAATGTGTAGCGCTGAGAACTTAATTGCGATGCCATGCTGCTGCGCCTTCGGTTGCCGCAACAGACACAGCGAGGGCAAAAAGCTTTTTGCTTTGCCGTCCGGCGGGCGCAACGCAAAAGAAGTGTGGATTCGCAGAATCGGGCGGGCTGACTTCGAGGAAGTGGCAAAGAACGCACGGCTTAGTGAAGTAAGGGCCACGGCTACTCACAACCTCTTATTTTGAGCCTAGTTCACGCCTTCCGCTTAGAAAAAGTGTGTTCATGCTCTGCGTGGTTTTTAGCGCGTTGTCTGACTTTTTTTTTTTTTTCGAATGTGCTCTCTTGGTTTCATGTAGTTTCGTCTTGCGGTAAAGTGCACGCATCTGCAGCTGGCCTGTGACATAAAAGCGACTTTATTCAGGGTGTGTTTTGAGCTCCACCAGAAGTTAGCACATTTAAGTCATATTTTAGTCGTAAGTCATATAGATAAGGCTCAATATGACTTACGATGCAGTCTTTTAGCTTCGAATGTACGCCCGCATGTAGATTTGGTTTGTGGTGATTAACGTTTTTAACGTTCCGAAGCGACTAAAGCTAGGATGCAGGTCGTAGTGGATGGCTCCGGATAACTTTATCTAGCTCGCCTGGGGATGTTTAACGTGCACTTTGATCGTAGAGTCGTACGTGGGCCGGTAAATTCCCCGTTGGCGTTTAATAATACTCGCGCGGGCGCGCTCGCGCGCTAGCGCTGCTATAGAAGTTGGCGCCTCGGCGCGATTGTATTTCTTGAATAAATTTTATTTACTAGTTGTAGCACCTTGTCATTATTTCGTATTATTGACGGCGCCTCCAGGGCACCAAAGCCGCAACGGGAACACCAAAGCTAGAACCAGGGCTGGATGGGGCTCGCCGAAGCCTGTGCATGCCAAGGGGGTATAAGATCGCGGACAGCCAATTTTGTATGCGAACACTCCCTGCGACGCCTGCATTATTGTAATGTCACGTGCTCTTCAGAGGCCTCCGTTAGCCATTACATGTGCCCTACTGGAGCAGTACTTGTACGAAAAAAAAACAATATATCGTCACGATTACCAAAGCACCCCGCAATGAAAAAGATTGCTGACCGCACACAGCCGGATTGGCTGTGTGCGGTCAACAATATCTCACGCGCCGGCCGAATAAAAGTATCCTGCAGGTACATAAATGAACCTACGAAACCACGTACACATACTTTCACGCTGTCAAGACCTGAAACTTTGGTAATTACGCGCGTGTTTGAGTACACCGCGTGCTTGCGTCGTGTTTCAGCAACACGATCTCTCAACGTCGCGCGCTTTACGCCTTAAATACGCCTTGAATAATGGTCCTTTTCTCTATTTCTTCCGCAATTCCAACACGAAATTCTAAAGGCCAGTTACCGACTGACGAAGAAAGATCTCGATTGAAAAAACTGCTCCACACGGCTCGAACGAACTTTTCTGCGGATTTCCTCCCGTAGCGTGTTAGCCGTCGTCTGCTACGGCAGGCCCACCACCGGCGGCGCCACCATCGAGGCCGCGCCGAGCGGAGGAGGAGGGAAGTGAATGGCGCTACTTTGGGAGATTGAGGGGTTTTAGCGTCGGCGCGATGTCCGCACCATCTTCCGGCAGTAGGCGGAAGATTGTTTTGTTAAATGGTGGCAACTGCGAGAGGGGGCGCCTCTTGTAGCGGCGACTCGCATACGGAAGTTGGAACTACATTGGAAACGGTAATTGGTGCCAACGGATTGACAATAAATCAAATGGTCAACAATTCAACATTTGATCCGATGTTTCGAGAAGCTAATTCGCACCACATAACAGCAGCGACTGCCGGGCTGGTGAACGGAATGAAAGCGCAGGAAATTCAGTCCGCAGCAGAGTGTCCAACGGAAAGCTTTTCTTTTCGTTCCAGTTTTCGTTCCGGTTGGAATGAAATGGTTGCGTTCCGTTTAAACTCGTGAGTGAAAAAAAAAACACTTCAAGGTGGATCTAGTATATCGGCATAACGGAATAATATTTACAGCAAAACGTCCTAAATTAATATTGTACAAACACTCGACACTGCAGCTAAGCTGCAGAGAGGGGTTACGCGTCTTGTTATCTGGATCGTACGTAGTTAGTAGTTAGAATATGTACATTGATCCCACGCACTGTTGGAATCGATGTACGCGAAGCTTCCCGGGATGGATGCTTTGATTGACGATAATTAGCGGTGATGTTGACGGCTAAAGCTTAATTGCTTCAACGTTTAGTCTAACACGAGAGTGTTGAGCTGATGTTAAACGTCCCCTTGCGTTCACCAGTGCTGTTTGTCTGCGTAGTACACAAACACACAGTGAGAGAGAGGTGTTTGCTTG
Organism: Dermacentor andersoni; assembly: GCF_023375885.2. Classification (NCBI taxonomy): domain Eukaryota; kingdom Metazoa; phylum Arthropoda; class Arachnida; order Ixodida; family Ixodidae; genus Dermacentor; species Dermacentor andersoni. The sequence goes on along the minus strand of NC_092818.1, from coordinate 47,012,197 downwards.
AGGCGTTGTTGCGCGCCACATTTCACAACCCCTGAGAGGTTTGAGGATAAAACTTGAATTGCACTATGGGTCTGTAGGTGCGAAAACGACAATCCCATTATGAAGCACGTCGTAGTGGTGGACTGTTAATTTTGACACCATCCTGTCATGTAACATGTCCCAAAATCTAACTGCAGGTCCGTTTTCTATTTCGCCCCTGTCGAAGTGCGGCTGCCTCGATTGGAATCAAACCCGCGACCTCTAGCAATGCCATAGCCACAAAGCTACCGCGGCGGGCACAGAAGTGTTGATTTGACGCTCGACCGCTTCCGTAGTATCGCCTGGACCCTGCGGTGCTCTATAATTATTGCGGTTCTGCTTCTGCACGCGCTGCGTAGTTTGTCCGCTTGACATATCTACTTGGTGGTTATTTTTCAGAAATAGCAACAACTTACTGAACGGTACCTTGAACTTCAGCTTATGCAGTTTCTCCGCAACCGCTGTCGTATAGCAGTAGGGTTTCCCTGCCTTCTCGCGTCATCTCTCCCCCCCCCCTCCCTTGTACGGGAACTGCCTCTTCTCCTTCCTCTTCTCCACACTTTTATCTACGTCCCCTCTAGACTCGGACGATAGTAGAAAGGGAAGCGCTGCCGTTTCTGCAATGATTCTGAGGAGAGTCACGGATAATTACAGCTGTCAAGAGTTAATTACGTGGTGACACCCAGGAAGCTCCCGAGGGCATTGTACACATTCGACGTGCTGGGGTGAAAACGAGTTTCTTGCGCCACCTTTCCTCTCTGACTCGCTCCTGTCATGTGTCCACACGCTCTGAACCACCCACCGAGGCAGTGTGCCGGACAGCAGCGTCCACAGCAGCCACAGCAGCAGCAGCAGCAGTGCGAAAGTCGAAGGAAGAGGCAAAGAAAGCTTCGGTTTTAAAATGTCACAGGCCTGCGCGGATACTCAGCACAATCACAGCGTAAGCACGAGGAGCGGCTACACAGGAGCTCCAATTTCGGCGCCACGCACTACAGTGTCTTGTCGGTGAACTCCCTTCGCGTCGTCTTCTTGAGAGCAACGTTAACTGTCCGCCTGGCGTCGACGGCGAGCTGCGGCTTGTGCTCCTCTATGCACAGCGGTCTGCTGAGCCCGCATTGCCTGGTTGCAGCAGCACCAGTTGCTCTACGATTATCTTCTTGAGCAGCGGTTCGTAGTGTAGTATAGTGTCTCACTCTGAGAGATCTCCTGTTAACCATTCATTCATTTTCTGGCCTAGTCTAGTTAGATGGCGCACCCCCTTCGGTCATGTGTCGGACATTGACCAATCAGGAGGTGACATCTGGCAAGTGAAGTCTTCGTGCAATAAACGGCCGCTTGCCGGCCGAGTCCTTTGTCTGGTTCCATCGGGAGCAGTTGTCTCCGCGTCTCCCTCTCTCGCATCGGGAGCTCGCCGCACGCTCTCCGGACGCCGGGCCCCCGCCGCCTGCCGCTGCCGACAAAACACGTACCTTGAGAGGAGACGTCATAACGTGTGCCGAATTATAAAGAGGGGTATCCAGACTACGAGGTCCACATGTCACATCGCTTGGCTCGTGGCACAATAGGATACTGCTGCTGCTGATGACAATAAGTGGCATCCCCTTCGAGACGGCGCGGTGACAAATGGTCGCCTAGCCTGCTTGAGTTAACCAGGTCCAGCTACATGTTACATGCAAGTGCTATATGCAACTGCTACATGCCGGGACACCTGGTCGAATATAACGCAACTGCAATGCAAAGTTTGCGCGTATCGACGCTACGCGGCGCGCGCGTCACATCGCGTGTCAAATGGCACGTTACGATGCTAATGATGATGATGATGATTTAATGGCATTCCCTTTGATAGAGCAAGCCTGATTGATTTATTCAGTTATGCTATACATGTTTTTTTCATTTTAGTATTTTTGTGTACATCTCCGTAATCTTGATTTTGGTCATCTAACTTTCTCTATGTAGCTTGTACAACTTTCTGTGCAACTCCTTCATGGCGTGCCACCTGATATAATAATATCCAAATGCAATGCAATGTGTGCACATAGCTACGCTATGCTGCGCACAAGTGACATCACGTGACAAGTGGGACACTATACAATGCTAATGATGTGATGATGATGATGATGATGATGATGATCATGATAAACACTTATTGGCATCCCATTTGAAACAAAGCAGTGACAGTCACCTAGCCTGCTTGACTTAATCAGGTATGTCGCTGCATCTTTGCATTACAGCAATAAGCATCAGCGGAGGATGAATGACGCATGGAAAGAGCGATGAAGAAGAGAGCGTTTAGAAAAACTTCTTGCTGGGCTAATTTGGGCATTACTTTGAAGAACCAAGTTAAGCATTAAAAAAATACAACCACAGGAAAACAGACAACAGACAAGAGAAACAGACCACAGCCTTTTCCTGTGATTTTCTTTTTTGAATGCGCAACTTGGTTCTTCGAAGAGAGAGTAGCAGCAGATCTGCGTGCCCGAGGTTATTCGAGTACAAATCACGATGGCAGACAGGCGTGTGCTGGCAGAGTGGTCGCCGATAAAGTGCGTGCTGTTATCTGGTCTGAATGGGCACGTGAGACTAGTGTGTTCGTCATCCAATAACGCCTACAGATCATGTATGCTGAAGAGGTAATGTCTTAGCCCTTGCATTGCCGAGCACCGATATTTACCAAAGTGGTTTCTTTAAACTGATTGCGCGCTACTACAAATGTCTCAATCTCAGTGGCGAGAGATGTGAAAAATACTTGTGCAAGGAGTATAGTTCATCATGCCGTGGTGTATTGTTGCAATAAAGATTTCATGTTAAATAAATGACAAATCTTACTTTCGGAACGTTCCTCGTAGATGCGTTTCAAGTACTTACTGAAATCCACTTTTAAGTGCGTAAGCATCTCTATGTTTACCTAACGAGAAAACCGTCCCTACGTCGTCCCGTAAGACGACAGCTTTCGAGATAGCGGCCGCAGCAGCGATCGAATTCACTTTCCTGCTGCCTCTCGCTTCAATGCCAACGAAACGGCGAGAACACAGCGCTCACGGAGCTCTCAGCAGATCCCTTCTAGGATACGGATCCGCGTTTCTCCAACGCTAAGCGGCCAAAACACAGCGCGTGAAGCTATCAGGAGTCGGCAATCTTTGTCGGCATCGCAGATGTTTTCAAGGCGCAGCCCTCGTTGTGTTGCCATAACGAAGCCACCGGCTAAGGTCGTATGGTCACGGTTCATAATGGTTCCAAGTGTATGGATGATGCGCTAAAGAGCCATAACGGCTTTTAATGATCGGAACGTCATCAGCGCATCTGGCGCCGCTACCTTCAGTACTTTGTTTGTGTCAACAATACCCCTTGCGCCACCGTCGGCACCAGTTCATGTCGTCACAGCGATGCCATTTGTACTGGCTTGATGAAGTTTCATAACATTGATAATGACACTGGGCTGCGCGGAGATTAACAAGTGGCACAATGCTTACGCATGCTTAGACAACTCGCAGAGGAGTTTCTGCGTGAATTTTGTTTTTCTGGTTTAACAGCGGAGCTGTTTATGCTTTCGGAGCGTTACCAAAAAACTCAGCCCAGCTATGCTCCGCCTCACGTTGCCTAGCAACCACCTGCATGAGCACCGAGCCACGTAGCCTCCTCGCACCCTACCCGCGTAGGGCGGAGTCGTCGCGTAACAGGCGAGCGTGGCGGCACACCTCTCGCCTCCTCTACTTTTCTACTCCATGGGAAGACCAAAGAAAGTCCGGATGCCTGAAGAAGAAGCTACTTACCAGGAAGAGCGCCGTACTGCCAAGCGAGAAGCGATGCGTCCCCGCCGAGCTGATCCGGAACATCGTGCTTAAGCTGCGGCTGAGAAGAGGCGACGCCGAGTCGAGGATCCTGTTGTGCCATTACCACCAGCCCGGATTCCGAATCTACAAGAAGCAGAATTTATCCTGCGAGCGCCCTTTGGACAAATCCGGGGCTGCGCCGAAAGGCACAGCGCCCTAATTCTCCCTTGTCAAGTCAAGATGCTGAGCCGTCAGGCAGCGGTGTCCTGCGGAGAAGTGTCGGCGAGCGACATGTCCAAACGTGCCAAGTACCAGACAGCCCGGCGCCGTACCTCCCTTCGCCGGGAGGTCACCGCGCCCGCCAACTTTGAACGGGGTGGCCAGCGCGGTCGCTGGTTGGACCTCTCGGACGACCGTCGAGTGCTGGCTTTGTATTGGGCCGTTTGAGTGACAATGGTTTCTCGGGGATTATAAGGGCCGCCGCCGCCGCCTGGAAAACCGGATCCGCCGACCCACCGGGATCCAGTGCCGCTCTCGCCTGGAGTGAGGTGTGTCACGCGTTTTCGCCGGACGTCGCCGTGCGGGAACAGTTGCGTTTGCTGTGAGCTCTCGGCCCCAGTTCCGATCCGATACTGTCCTGTATAATGACCTGTATATAGTGTATAAAGTCCGTTTTGTTATTCTCACCGACGCCTGACTCGGAGTCTTCGCTACCAACGCTCTGTCACGAAACGGGTGACGAGCGCTACGGGACCACCTCAAAGTCGTAATAGTGGTGGCACCGGTGCAAAGTCGTAATAATCCCGAATTTCAGTCCAGGGAACGCGAAAGTAGGGGCCTGAACGCTCGACCTCACCGAGAAAGCGATCCCGGCCTGCGACTGCTCGAAAATTTCCAGCGTCAAGCCCGCCGAGACGCGGGGGGTGCGAACGGCCGATTTCAGCGCGAATTTCTGGGCATAGAGTTTAGGAACAGCTGTCGCGTCTGGAAGTTGGGCGCGCGGCTCAGCGGGACGACAATCGACGAAGGCGAGCCGATCCTACCCATCGCGATGAGGCTGCCGCGGACAAACGCCGTCGCCGAGCCGAGGATCCCGAACTTCGGGCCAGAGACAACAAACGCTGCCGACTGAATGTTCGGCGCCGCTGGGAATCGGTTCCGGGCCTGGGCGTCACCTAGAATGTCCAACGGCTAAGCCCGCAAGCCCATGAGAGGTGCGAACGGCCGCTTACAGCGCGAATTCCTCGGCATAGAGTTTTGGCACAGCTGCCACGTCTGGGACCTCCTCTGGTTCGACGTGAATATCTCCGCTTTGAGGTCGGTGCGGAGCTTTGCATTGCCGAGCTCTACCTTGCAAGTGCTTCGCGAAGCCTTCCCCAACACCACCGACCACGACGACGACCCCAACGACCGTCGGACATCGAGGACGAGGACCGGATCGACGATGATGAGGACTGGTACTGAACCACTGTACATAATAAATTGTGACGCACGTGCTGTGGCTTGTATGCGTGTGACTTGATGGGGCTTGCGTAGCTCACCGGACTGGCCGTGTATGACCTCGCAAAAACTTGGCGAAACTTAGCAAATCTGGACGACACTTAGTATGAGCATAGTTAAGCCCTGCATAAGCTCGTAAGACTTAGCAAAACCTAGCAACGCTTGGTATGAGCCTGTGGCCAAGCCATGCATAACCTCGAAAAGCTTAGCAAAACCTAGCAACACTTAGTATGAACTTACCCGAGCCATGTATAACCTCACAAACCTTAGCAAAACATAGCAATACTTATCAGAACCCAGAACTTGCTCCGCTGTGACCCAGCCTTGCACCACTAGTGCAAATTGCCCACATTTTTTATGCGTCATACTAGGTTCGCAATAGGTTTCCCTAGTTTCCTGTTTTTGGAGCCCTAAATAAAAGTTTTTTCTTTTGTTGAGTCTTCTGGTGTATACTCAAATTATTAGTGGCGAAGAGCGTGGCCTCCCAAAATAACTTATCTGCAAAAACGCCATGTTTGCTACTCTCATAGCCTTTTTATAAAAAAATAACCATAGTACTTTTGTTCATGTCAAGGACAAAGGCTAAATTATCCAGACATACCTGAAATATAAGTAAACACGACTAAAACTTTCCGTAAAGTGTGTGGATATTATTAGCAGAAGCAATAAAAAAATTTGCATGTGCATAAATAAATTGTCATCTTGCATCATTGTCATATCGTGTAGTACATAAAGGTGTTGTCGGGAAAGCGTTGAACCCTGAGGTATGCTTCTGGTCCGAGTGCAAAAATTAAACGACACTTCTATTTTGTGCAGAAAATTGTTTAATATTGCCTAGATTCTTGTGCTGGTTTTTGCCCCTTTGGGGTACTGGCTGGAAGCTGCTACTATGATGCCGCGTAAAATCTGGGCGTACTAGTTGTGTCACGGAATATGTGCCTATTCTTGGCCAGTCCTTCACAAATGTGCATGCATCACTGTGACAAAAGGAGTCTAGAAGACTTGAAAGTGTTAAGGTATTTGGGCGTTATGCTTCTCTGTGCATACACCTCTCAACACTCTGTCCACGACAAAATCATATATTGCCTTTGTCCTCGCAACACAGGGCGATAACAGCAACAGGTGACGTGGTTGTGCTGATGTCATGCGCTACTGCTGTGGCCTCGCTAACGCATACAAGCTTCACATCAATTAGGTGACAATACTGCGTTTTATCCGCGTGTTTTGAATGCACGCGAGAGAAGATGAAGATCAGGTGTTCGGTGCCGCAAGCCCCCGCGTGTCTCGAGGCCCCACGCCGAGAAGAAGACGTGATCCCGTTCGGGCTGCCCGTTTCGATCGAAGCTCCGCGCCATGTAAGTTCGTTGCTCATATTTCCTTCCAACGTATACTGATGTGAATGTTAACCTACGTACCCTAGTTGCCGGTCAACGGTGCGCCGCGGGAGCTCCTGTTTAGAGCCAGCATTCCATTCACTCCTCCATGGCAGACTACTAATCCTAGAAATCGCCAATGCGTATATCGCCGCACCGCAAACCTAAAGGCCTATCGCTAATTTAGTCAGAGCTAGATTAGCCTCATCAAGTGAGCACATGGCTCTTCAGCAGCCGGCACTTAAGCCAGGCCAATACTTAGCCGCAATTTTGTCTTGTACAACTGCGTACGTCACTTCCTTCTAGGCAACGTAAGCGTTCACTTTCGTTGTGGCTGGGACTCATGTTAATTTCCGACGGACGTATCCATGGCTCTTTAAAGCGCGGAGTAAAACCAGTACTGAAATTTGGTAGATCATGTTTTGATGCGAAAGCGTCAAATGACTCATTGAGCAAAGAAGCCGGTGTCCGGCATCTCTAGCAGTCTAACTTCCAATTGGCCGGTGCACCACGTCACGAGCGCACCTCGACTGAGTGAAGCGGGTGAAACTAAAGCCTCTTAAACTTCGTGAAGTAGTGACACTCTCCTCCTCCGCGTTCACTCCTCCTCGTTTCACGCTCCCTCTTCGGCCGTGGCGCCGCCTACACCGCTCGAGCGTAGCAACGGCGCCAACATGTGCTCCTCGTCACTCCGTAGACGCTTCTTGAGCAAAAATGACGCTGATGCACGGCGCGAGGGCCCACGTGATGCTATTAGGCCAATAACGACGCGGCGTTGGCCTCGGCCAGAGCGCGCGAGGAGGAGGCGGCATTCTTCAAAGTGTGGCACTACTTTACGAAGTTTAAGGGGCTTTAGGTGAAACAAACAGCACACCAGCAGGCCAGCGGATTACCTTCTTTACTAGGTGCCTGTGGAATGGCTTGCGCCCCAGCGCAACGGGCCGGCCCTCAATTGTGAACAAGCGTCGGGAGGTGGCGTTCGCGACCGACGCTATATCACTACTGGTGGCGGGCGGTACCGGCTGCTTGTGACCCGCGGTGTTTACGTGGTCGGTGCCGCAGTGAAGCCACGGTCGACACAATTCTTTTGGGGGCGCTTTTTGAAGGTTGCTTGTCTGGCGTTAGGATACCTGTCGCCTGTAATGCCTGCAAACATACGCTCATCGAGGTTAATGGCCTTCGTGACAGGCGTGCATGCGCGATGGGGATTTCGGATGCCACGCGAGGTTGCGGCCAGTGGTTCGGCCAGCCAAGTGTGGCTCTCGAGACCGACACTATTTGAGAGTAGAAAATGGAAAGGACAGGGCAGTTGGCTTTCCGTTCACGCGCTAGGCCAGTGTACTCCACCTCACAACAATCTTGCACCACTACCGAACCTACGAGTCGCAAAGAGGCAATATCCTTGCGCTGCAGTGCGTACTTCCCGGCGTAACTTGCTGATTATTGGCTGCACTAGAAAGTTTTATTTTTGCTCGCTAGATGACACGGTACAGCGATACGTGATATGCCATCGCCTTTGCGCATACCCGTCGTATACCGGGAATTACTGTGGCAGTTACCGCCGGTAATGGTAATAGCCACCCCTAATCGTGGTGAACTATAGCAACACGGCAGGCGCCCTTAAAGCAGCGACCACCCGCTTTAATCTGAATTCGCGCTTGTTACTGGATCTCCGCGCTGTCAGCAAGAAGCAAGTGGGGAAATCCGTCATCGCTATGTCTCATCTCAAGCTGTCAAAGCATTAGGTATGTTTTGCCGTAATTATTGGGATAGGCTGTTTTCACGCTGCTAGGACTACAGACACGATGCCGAGCCGTAAAACAGGTTTGATTTCTAGTTAGGAGGTAGCGCCACACCACTAACCCTGCTGATACGTTGACAATGCAGAACGCTATAAAGGCCTAATTGCTCACTGCAGCATTAATGAATTTACTACCCTGTTCTAGCACGGAACTTGGTGACGGTAGCGGGCGCAAACGCCAAGTAGACGCCGAGCAGACGCTGTGCCGTAGGTGAACATTTACAAGGGTGTTCGCCCTTACTACTTGCTAAAGAGGCTGCATGTCAACTCCAGGGAAAGCGTTCAGCTGAAGCGAAGCCCCGCTGTCGCATCCATGCAAATTAAGCTTCTGATTATTGCGTCAAAACATGGGGAGCTATAATGTAAAGCTATTCCAAAATTTTCTATTCCAATTCTGCAATAAGCCCTCCGCGATTGGTCGTAATCTTTTTTGAACCACTCCCACTTCGCCTGTCTGTCACGCGGCGCCACGAAAACCGCGATAGCTCCCCATCTGATGTGACTCGTACACACTTATTATACATAATTGGACCAAACAAAAAAATATTTATTTCTGATTCGACGCCTTTTCGCCAGTAGCCCTCGGCTATTGGTCAAATGTTTTCGGGCTGCACACACTTCAGCTGCCTGTCACGCGACGTCACAAAACCGCAAAAACTCACCCCGTCAGAGTGACGTGCACAAGTTAAAGGTACATTAATATGCCGAACAAAACTGAGTTTTTTTTTTCTGAATAGCCGCAGGCTGCCCCGTTCCGAAAGGAAAAAAAAGATGGCTGCCGTCGATCGCTCGGGTACTGGATACTCGCATCTGCCGGAGAGCATGGGTTTATCTGCACACAATAAAGCTTTTTGCGGGGCCGTGTAACGTTATCGAGCACATTCGGCACGTTTAATACCTCGCTTGGCCAATTCGTCTTTGCTTTCGTCTTTGCTTTCGGCAATTTGTCATTCTTGACCTTTAGTTGCATTCCGGAGCTATTTTCAATCAGCCACCTCAAGCTAAGTAAGGGAAAGCGGACCAATCGCACATGTTGGCCCCACCCTTTTCATGCGGTTATCGATTATTTTCAGTGCACTGGCTCGGCCCCGTCGAATCCCTCTCCATTGAGCCTGCTCCTCGCCTCTTGTCAGCCAATCAGATAAGACAAGCCGCTCGCTGTAGGCAATGTTATTCGTTTTTCAAGCAAACAAAAGTGACCTCCTACGAACGAGGAGAGCGTTTGATTGGTCTGTTCAAACAACCCTGCGGGTCACCGCCCGATGCTTGCGTGGACGGTTACGCAAATTTGACGTCAGTAGATTGGAATAAAAGCATATTGGAATAGCTTTACGCTATAGGGCCCATGTTTTCGTTAACCCACCAACCATGTAGCATGTACCGACAGTATTCCAAGCAGACGCTGAGCAGACGACGCGGCGCAGGTGAGCGCATCTGGACGGGCATTCGGCCTTCTTATTGGTTAAGAATTCGTGTAGCTTACACAGTGCTGCAAGGAGGCAATGCCCGGATGTTTTGTGAGGGCAGAAGGCATCGCGGCGACGCTACTTCACCCTCGCCCTCGCAAGCCTGTGTTATCGGGGCGTTCCTTGTCCGCGTAAGGTCTTACCTGCCCTCTGAGCCTCGCTAAGGCCCAGTGAAAACGCACCAAGCGTCTCAAAGCGCTGGCTGGCCCGCGAGGAATTCGTACCTCGAAGAAGAGCTCAGCGGCGCCCAATCGGACATTAATGCTTACGCATCAACTACTCATGTGCTCAGGTGTCCTCGGGTTACATGGCGCGTACATTTGCAATATCAAAATCAGTCGCCTGCCTTTTATAGTCTGTAAAGTACATATGAAGTAACATTGAAGCACAAAAGTAAACTCCACGGCTAGAATTTGTAAATTGCAATATGGGCCCTAAGGTAATTACTTCAATAATAAATAGTGAATAGCCGTTAGTTCATTATGCACTTCAGTTTATTGTGCAAGTAATGCCCGCCTCTTCGAGTAGACCAGCTCATGAACTAGAATTGTGCTATCTGCTACAGTCAACCTATAAAATTTTTGAAAGTGTTCACTGAAACATTCTGTGTATGTGAGCGAAGTACAAAATTAAATTTAAGACATTGTCATGAATTTTCATAAGGGTTAAGATTGAAGCGTGAAGTCTTGCGTGAACGTAACACAAGTGCACGTAATAGTAAAGCTTGAGTATTACTAATTAATGACCGTGTACTCAATGAAAACTTTCGCGCAGGGATGAACTCCTGGACGAAGTCTCGGAGCCTATCATAGAGTATCACTCGAGCGATTCTGAACAAGAGTAAGCCTGCCTTCTTTTTTTTCATTAACATTTCGGCTATCCTTCTCTAACCATAATTTGGTTGTATATCAGTTTCTTCACTGTCGTTTTGTATTTCTCTTGCAGTGAGGAATCCGACTACAGAGGGGAATACCTCAAGTTCACCATATTTCTGCTGTTAGCATGTAAGAGCCACTGATTAACCTAGTCACCAATCTACACTTCTTCTCATTGTGTAGTCAGCGCGCGACTTTGCGATTTGTCTCCAGAGTCGCCTACAGGCGTATGAAACTTCCTAATCCCAATATCAGAAAAGCGACAATGCGTGATAGCCCAGTGTAGCACATAATGTGCAATCGCTGCTAACATCATCCAGAAACTAATACCCCTGTCAAGCGGGCAAGTTAAGTGCACTTACGGGGAGTGCACTTCGGGACCTTGAGTCACACTTTAGGCAACGCGCTTCTTAACGGGAAAACAGAGTGCACTCGCAGTAAAAATAAAATGGCGACAGACTAAGAGCGCGTTCTTAAAGATGTAAATTAGCAAGAGAAAGCTGCTAAAGAGCGATTGTTTTAAGTAAAATTATATATAAAAACAAACTTCATCTATTTGTCTCAACAAAAAACGAAGATGTTTTTATTATAAGTGAGTTGCAAGTCAATGCTGGCCAAGACGAATGCCTAGCCAATCCAAAACAACACGGCGGCGTGCGGCAGTTGATCCTGCTCATGATCCTGCTAGAACAGAATATGAGCGAGTATATCTGAGCAAAGACGGCGAGTTCGATATTTAGCTACACTGTAAAGTGCCACGCACACGGCTCAAAGCACGGCTAGCGTGGTCAGCACGCTTTCACACCAAAATAAACACGAACTGAATGAACATGGCGGCGCCGCAGTGCCGCATCATTCTGGCGCTGTTAGTTGCGTAGATGATAAATTCGTTTCTTTATTGTGCTGTTTCGCTTCTCGCTAAACACAAATTATATTGTTAAAAGCTGTTCAATAACTGAAATGAACTTTTTGTGTCCTTTTTCTATGCATTACATTTTGCGTCGTTGAAAGCGTTGGTGGCGAGGCTAGGCACTCCTTGAAACCGTTGGCGGCGAGGCTACGCACTCGGCCAGCAAAGTGCGTTCCGTGAACGTACTCCGACTTGAGTGCACTCATCTGAGAGTACACTCCGCTGCGACGTTAAGATTTGGGAAAGTGCACTTAAAAACCGAGTGCACTCGCCGTAAGTGCACTTAACTTGCCCGCTTGACAGGGGTATAAGCTGTGGCACACTCATTGAGGGCGTACATTGACGGCGAACAACAACCACAGTTGTTGTTCGGGTCGAAAGCGGCTCGCGCCACGGTATCGCATGTGAAGCGTTGCTCGTGCAGGCTTCCTGAAGGCGTTCCAGCGCCCACTGCGCGTGCCCTACATGAGCTGGCTGTTCCTGCTGACCACGGTCCTGCTTTGCCTGATGTCGATGACGGGCCCTCTGCGGCGAAGCAGCGGCCTGGTCGCTGGGATAGGCGTGCAGGCCATCCGCGCTTTCCTGCCGGCATTCGTGGTGCACACGACGCAGGGCATCAACAACTACATCTTCCGCCGGTGCCACGTCGAGATCATGGTCTTCTCCGTCGGAACATTCAGTACGCCGATTGCTCTGATCAGGTCCACGATTACGCAGCCGGCGGAGGGACGCTGGACAGGGCCACCTTCACGATTTTACTAAACGTTCTCATAAAGTATATTTTGTCAAATATTTTGCCCTGTATATTAAAGCTGTAATCTTTTGCCAGCTAAATACCTTCTTTATAAAGGCGTACACAGGTCACGCAGGTATATTAGGAACCAAGATACCCAAATGAAATGATCAGGCAAGTAGCACTGCCTTCATAGAAGTAACTGTTACGTCATTTGCGGCCTAGATTTTGCAAGGCATAACAAAAAAATTTTTATTGTGGGGTTTTAACGAGCCAAAACCACTTTCTGATTATGAGGAATGCCGTAGCAGGTGACTGGAAATTTGTACTACCTGGGGTTCTTTAACGTGCACTTAAATCCAAGTACACAGGTGTTTTCGCCCCCATCGAAATGCGGCATCCGTGGCCGGGATTCGATCCCGCGACATCCTGCTCAGCAGCCAAAGACCTTAGCCAATGAGCAACCACGGCGGGTAGGCATAACAGATAAGGAGTACAACATAGCATCATATGGGATATCACATTCTCCTAATGCAAGAACTAAAATATTTCGAAACATATGGGTAACAGCACAAACAGACCACCACAAGAGAGGAGACACGTACACACAAGAGCTGGCCATAACCTTAAGGCCACAATCTCAAGAATGTTGCAACTAGGCACGGCGTGCCAATTTGTTTGTCTGCCCCAAATAAGCTGGGAAATCTGTGTCCGCGTACCTGTATCGCCAGAAAACGTGGATGCGAGAACCACCAACCACCGTTAGTTAAATGTTCCACTGGAGTGGTGTATTGCATTCCCATGTCATGTTGGGTGTGTTATGTCGGCGAAACTGGTCGCTCTGCAAATGACCGTTTAGGGGAACATGCTCAAAAACTAAAAAAGTTAGATGGTAAATATGCACATTTAGTTGCTCACGTTAGGAAGTGTAGGGATTGTGTGGCCCAGTTGAACGTGACGACGATTCTAGGAAAGAGCAGTAACAAGACCGCGCACATCAGCTTAGCAGCCTACCACATTAGAAAATTTGGTAGCAAGTGCTTTAGCACCCCTTGCCTTGCTCTCTTTGATGCTGAATTTGATCTTCTGGATGCGGCTATCGGGGGTTCAGATTACAGAGAAAAAGAAAAAATTATTTGCGTTTTGTTGCGCTTGCTTGGTTGTCTTGCGCTTGCGTTGGCACGCTTTCGCCCTTGGCATGTTTTTCCCCTTCATTTCCCTTGCTTCACTCTGGCACATATAAAGTGTGCTATCCCTGGCAATAAAACCAGTTGTTAGTCAGCACTTGTGTGTACGTGTCTCCCTTCTTGTTGTCGACTGTTTGCGCCGTTACACATATGTTTCAGAATGAACCAACTCGCCCAAAAAGAAGTATTGATAAATTTTCTTTGTTGCCTGCAGCTATTAGTTCCACAATATGTGTCGTCCCATTTTGACGAAATATCGCTTCGCTTACTTTAGCCTTCTCAACTTCAGATACCGTACTCATCTTAAGCGTTACAATATATAAAAGAAAAAAGCTTTTTCGCAGAACTGTCGCTGTCCAGGCCTTTACCTCTGCAAAGCTGTCTTCAAATTGCATGTCAGCAACCTGAAAGACATAACTAGACCTTCATCAGAGTTACGTAGCAGATTTCTGAGTTAAACAATTGATAAAATAAAGTTCAGGGTAACAGAGGGGCTAAATAACCTCCATGAGCGGCAATATTTTCTATTTTGCAGCACTCGTACAAAATGCAGATAAACGTATACAAGTATTGAAGTAGCATGCGCGTCTCCTTTCTCGTTGAGCGTCCGTATGAACTGCAAGTCGCAAACGTAGTGGTTAAGGTACATTGTAACCGGAAATCCTTGCAGTATTACACTGTGGAGCAAACACATTACAAGAGTGATATGAGCAATTATTAGAAACGCCATTATTTATTTATTTATTTATTTATTTATTTATTTATTTATTTATTTATTTATTTATTTATTTATTTATTTATTAGATATATGGCAACAACCAGCTTAGCGACTTTAATGCCGTGCGCTACATAACAAATTTAATGGCTTACGGAGAAAAAGCGCAATAAACCCAATGCACGAGCCGAAGCAAAGTGAAATAAAATGACAGCATTTAAGTGGCTCAGACCCAATACACAAAAACTAGCCATATGCGCATCTACACACACTGACATGGACATACATACAGGGTCTGTCCTGAAAGTAATGTAAGGTGATTAAAAATTATTTATTGAATTTATCGTTACAAGTGCTTAAAAATCTTTAAAATACTCTCCTTTCTGCGTCGACACATCGGCTCCAGCGAGACTTCCAGCCCTCGAATGCGTTACGGTAGTGCTCCTCCGGAATGGCCTTTAATTCTGCGGTGCAAGCTGCTTTCATCCCGTCCACTGTCCCAAAATCCTTGCCTTTCAGAGGTGTTTGGAGGCGTGGAAACAGAAAAAAGTCGGAGGGAGCGAAGTCCGGGCTGTGCGGGGGCTGGGGCATCGTTGGCATCCCTGCTTTAACCAGGTAGTCGGAGACGATGAAGGCATTCTGGGCTGGCGCATTATCGTGGCGCAACTTCCAGTTCCCTGCGATGTCCGGCCGGATGCGTTGGGCCCGGCGTTTCCGTCTTTTGAGGACTTCCACATAAAATTTGGAGTTCACAGTGGTTCCAGGTTCTTCAAACTCATGATGAACCAGTCCGGGGATGTCAAAAAAAG
Organism: Dermacentor andersoni; assembly: GCF_023375885.2. Classification (NCBI taxonomy): domain Eukaryota; kingdom Metazoa; phylum Arthropoda; class Arachnida; order Ixodida; family Ixodidae; genus Dermacentor; species Dermacentor andersoni. Next base: position 46,997,040 of record NC_092818.1, on the reverse strand, counting down.
AGGAAATGATGAGCATGATCTTGATCTTTGATTTGCTCATTCTCGCTTTCTTCTCGGGAGGGGACGAGTGCGTGTGCCACTCCGATGATTGCCTTTTGGTCTCCAGGTCATATTCAGATACCCACGTCTCGTCACCTATAACGACGTTATCCAAAACTTTTCGATCATGTTTGCACATGTCGAGGCTTTCCTGGCACTTTTCAACGCGGCGTGACTTTTGGTCGTCAGTGAGCACTTTTGGAGACATTTTTGCGCAACACTTTCCGCATGCCGATAACGTTTGTAACAGTTTCATGAACTTGAGTTTTCGGAATGTTTAACATGTCGGCCATTAAACCAACACTCAATCGTCAGTCTGAGTTCAGCAGTTCCCTCACTCGCGTCACACTGTCAGCCGTGGATGACCGTCCGGCGCGGTCCTCGTCGTCGACCTCTACCCGGCCTTCCAAAAAGGCCTTGTGCCACCGAAACACTTGCCGATCTGACAGGGCATGTTCTCTGTAAGCAGTCTTGAGCATAGTAAGTCTCCGCAGTGGTCCTGCCACGTGTCACGCAAAACTTGATCGCAAATCTTTCTTCTAACGAGCGCTGCATTTTGATTTGCACAAAAATAAAGCAACTCTCACGGAGAAGCCCGCCCTTCACTCTCCGATGCTCGGAGCACACTGAGCGACGGAGGGCTGCTTAGCTGGGTTACCCCACTACCAGCTTCAACCGGTTAGATCGCGCTCCGACGTACAGTCGAGTCACAATAACTTCACTGACATTACTTTCAGGACACACCCTGTATAAACTATATAGAGGTAAATGAAAGGACGGATAAAATAACCTTGGAAGAAGTATAGAGAGGTTGCCCATGGTACTCAGCACAGAGCTCGACCGTGTATACCAACGCAGGGATGAGCCACGTTGTTCATAACATCCTGGGTGAGTAAGTAGTTATGAACCACAAATAAAACAGACCAAGCCATATCTGCGACCCATGCATGGAGATCAATAAACTTTAATTGAAGATGGAGAGACAATTGCTTAACGCTGGCAATCTTAACCAAATGACTACTAAGGGTGGTTCTGACATTGAATGAATTGGTGATACCAGAAATACTAATACGGCCAGGTAGTTCTACAGCAATTAACATTAAACATAACGCACAACGTCAAGATGACATTATGTAAGAGGGGGTGACGATAGTAAAAGAGAACGTACGAGCGTTACCATTACCATACTGTGTCTTGTGGAATAGCACGTTCAAACATTCAAAATGTATATTTATCCACGACTTTGAGAGAAGCGCGCGCAGATTACGCGTGGTGTGGTGCAAAGTGGCGAACTCTGGGCCTCGCTTCTCGTTGCAGGTTTGACCATCGTGATGGCTTCAGTGTACGCCCTTCACAGGGTAGCCGACGCTACATGGAGCACGAGGGAGTGCGTCTTCTTCGGCCTCTTCATGTGCTCTGTCGAGAGAGTGCCCTTGAGTAACATCATCTTTGACGAAGGTGGGCGTCACTACGTCGAAAAACTTGGAATACCGTCGTTCCAAATATCGCTTTGCAACAAGGTGCATTTGCGAGAGTTGGGAGCCTTAAGCGTCACTGAAAAGAAATTGTACTCTAACGTCACAGTTCGGGATTTGATGCTGCCACTTCTTCACTGCTGCCATCATTTTTCACGTTGGCTTCTTAACATCTACCGCTTTATAAAACACTCGAACGGAAAACCTATATCGTAATTGTACGAGTACATGCCCCACCATTAGTTTGGTGCAAGATATAAGGCAAAGCAAGCTTTGTAACCGAAAACCTCCATTGTAACTTGCAGTGATGGCATAATGGCATTGAAACGCGATGCGCACAGATTACTGCCAGGGTGCATATGACACGCTCGGGGATGACAAAATATGAAAGATAAAAGCGCGATGTGTAGCTTAAAGGGACTGACAACCGATCTTTAAGGACTCCGTTTTTTTTATGGTGCAACGCAAAGCTCACCCTCGGTAGTGTTTACATCTGCAGCGGTTACTTCCAAAAGCGTGTGGGCACTTTTGAGCAGAATCTTTAAATCATAGTAGCATCTAAAAAAAGGGCGTCCCTCGCCCAGCAACGCTGAGAAGTGAGAACTGTGCCGATAGCCTGCCTCGCAAATCGTGAAAGCTCCCCATCGTTCTCCTTTCGCAGGAGTGAGTGTAACTGTGGTTAACCACCTACATTTTTACCTTTTCAACCACTCTTGAAGATCTTCAGTTCAGAATTATGGAATAAACTCCCACACGACATTGTGTCCTCGGAATCTGCCATCACATTTTCTGTCAAGATTGAAAATTTTTTTGATCAGCAGGTTGCGCCGTTGTAGAAAAAAAGGGGGGCTGCGCACGGAGTGTATGTTTCATGCGTATGCTCATCGCAGTTCTTTTAGTGTATGCTTTTACTGTGTATGCCGCTTGCAGTTATTCCGAAATCAGTGTATAACGGCGGGTACAATGTATCAGCGGGTACAATAAGTTTGCGTTGTTGTACATACGTATCCTTCTGCCGCCTTTTGCGCTAACGCACACGTCATGGCTGGCTGGCCCCCCGTCGTCGTCATTATGCCAATATACGAGCCAAGCCAACACAGTGAAAACGAAGGCGAAGGCAGCGCCACTTTTCTACTCGCTACAAACGGTCTGTATGCACATTGCAAGTGAGAAAAACACTTGTAGCAGAAAAGTGCGCTTCAGTTGAGTACTAAAAAAAAAAAAAACCTCGAACCGCGTACACTAAGAGAAGGTCATAGGCCGCTTATTCACCTTCATGTTTTTTTGCCGCGTGGGGCCCAAAATGTCCCTTTTCGCGACTTTTATTGAAGAATTAAAAATATAAATCTACGTTTACTAAGGAAAAACATGGCTTATTTTCACGAATACAAGAGGCAATCTTTCCATTAACGAGGTTATCTCGATTCACGTTCTGAGTGGTTGTCTGTGCCTTTAACATAGGCTGTAAGAAAATCTAGAAACATCAAAGCAAGATCAAGACCTGCCATGACGTCATATAATATATTTTGATACTTACGTAGTGTTCGCCAGAGATGACATCGGCCTCTGTTGCAAGAAAGGTCACTGCACATTTACTGTTTCTGCTATACTTGAAACCTATGAAAATAAACACAGAAATAAAAGTAACAAATTAGCCGTACTATAAGCATAAAAATGTATCTTTCACGCCAATTCTTACAAGTATATTTGCGGCATGGAACCTGCGATAGAATAATCCTCTGCACCCAATCTGTTGTGCTCGGACACATTCAGAACTTTTGAAGAAAAATGCATGCCGACTGCAATTTCTGTCGCTTAGCTCTTCGCAGTCTTGTTTTTGCTTAGAAAATTTAACGTCCGATAAGAGAGTTCGAGAGTTTATCCCGAATAACTTAGGTCATTGGATACCATTTCTAGAGCGATTTGTTTTCAATCATTCATGCACATATTCGAATAAACTAACGTGCCCTATCGAAATGGCTGCTTAAGAGAATTCTCTAGTTTGAGAGCTCCAATCTAGCGGAATGTGGAGTCCAGCTAATCTCGCCAGTCACTGCGCCAATTTTAATTATTTTTGTTGTAATAAAGAAAGAGTTGAGCTCTAGTGACTGCACGAAAGAAATCTTTTATTTGCGCAATTATTTATTTTACAAAGATATTGAACATCAAAAAAGAAACTAAAGCAACAAGTTTCTGAGTCTCACTTATCAATAAAAAGTTCACAGGTGTTACACTCTTGTAACACGAGAAGGCGAACGGCCGCTGCACATTTGGTAATACATGAAATAATACAGTCGGGGTTGGGCTTCTTCGTAAGGCTTACTGCTAATGCATTAAGTCGCACACTCGGGGCTAGGCTTCTTGCAAGACATAACGAGCCGCAATGGGAAGTACACGTGTGGGCCCTAAGGCGACCTCCTCACTCAGGAGCCGAGTCAGGCGCTTCCGCCGCAGTGCCGTACTTGCGCGGCCGCTCCTCGCGAGCCGCACGAGCGCAGACGCTCTTGCATCGCTCGCCGCCACCAACCGCCGCCGCCGCCGCTGCTCCGACAGTGACGTCAATGCGCAGAGCGCGCGCGACCGCTTGTCAGCGCAATAACACCTGGCGCGATAGCACTTACTAAGCTTAAATTTTGGCTGCTGCTTACTGCTTACTTTTGGTAATACGGAAGCATTATACAGTTCGTAGACATCGCAAGGTCATCAACGCGTTCATCAACGCACCGTCACGTGCTCTGCCCAATGGCGCACGCACTGGTCAGAGAAACGGCTGCGTCGTGACGTGTGCAATAAGACACGCACTAAGTACACCTTTAGTGCGCCAGAACCGTGGGGCAGCCGCGGCTTCAGTGCAGCGCCCTGAACTCGCAACCCGGAGGCCCGGCTTCGATTCACTCCAACACCAAATTGTACCGAATTTTGTTTTTCAAAGCCAGTAATTTGCATTGTTTACAGGAACTACCCTGACAAATGTGACGCCAATCCGAGCATTTCTTGTCGTGTATTCTTTTTTTTTTTTTTTGCTCTTTGCTGCGGCGGCCGTTTTTCGTCACGGCACAGCTTCGCCAAGGTCACCGCCAGCGTAGGCACCTAACGCTTTCGCCATAAGAAACGATATCAAAATTCTGTGAACTCTGCCAAATAAAATATCTAAAGCGGGCAAAGTGGATATAATATAAAACAATTTGTGAACTGGACCATTGCAATCTTTTTTTGTAAAGATTATAATCTTTTCTCGTACGGTATAACTTTATACACCTAGCTTGAGCGCTTCATATGTTCTACCAGATGCATATCATTATATAGACCCATATAAATATTATTTAAGTTGCCATTAGTCAGACACCACACGAAATTCTGATTTCTAGAGATACTATAATTTACGTACCCTCAAGCTCAACAAAGTGCATACGCAGGATCCAGTGATTGTCGTATAAAAACATTTTGGCGTTTTACTTGCATGCTAATAAGGAAATGCGAGTTGGCCTCGAGCTAAAATTTTTCTCTCAACGTTTCATATCCTTGGTCACGATTTATAAAATTTTATCAGGTTTAGACCTCCAGGACATCATCGTTTTAACAAATGCTAAGCCACATTTGAAAGTGTGCCATCGGATGCCAATTGAATTAAGGAGGCGACATGAGAACATTGTCATACACACTATCTTATGGAACTCGCAACCAATATAATTCCCCTTACTTACTTTCCAAGAAAACGCGTCCACATCTAGAACGTGTTTTTACAATGTTCCCGCTTCCAACACAGTACCGGCAGGAAGTGTGTTTAACCAGTTAGCTTGCTTAACCGCTTGTTTTGCTAGAATGAACCTCTCTTTTGTTATTGCTTTTGCTTTGCGATAGCGTGTATATACCGGCATAAAAATAGCACGTTCATCTCTGAATTTGTTTTTTACTTCCAGGTCGCTATCCTGTAGTCGCCACGATGATTCAGTCAGAGGCCCTATTCAACGCAGGCATGACGTGGTCCGTCTTTGGCTTTCTTAGTGAAAACGCATATCGTAAGTAAACTGCTCAGATCACTTAGTCTAAACATGGTCTTTAGTGAGTGAGCAATGCTTGTCTCAACTTGGAGCCAGCGTGTTGACCAGAGACTCGTTCTCTTCACACGGACGAATAGGAGACAAGTGCCTTGTTTCAATGCTGGCTGCATGTTACGGCTTCCCGCCTTTGCTCGCGATCGATCAGTTCAAATATCTACCTGCGATTCCTCTGCCTTGTCTGAATATCTTTCAAGAATAACTTTAAACTAGAGAAACCGTATGCGGGTAAATATTGTTACAGCTGACTTTATAAATTTGGACGGTAGGACGTTTTGTTGAATACCCTCTCAATGTGCGGTAGAAACGTCAGCACAGAAGTCAGCTTTTATTTATCAGTGACGGAACTTGTGACAACCATTTGTTTATACCGGACCGCAGCAAAATTTGTTACACAAAAATGCAAGTACAGGCAATTTTCGGAAGCACTCGTGATATCCGAGGAATAGAATACCAGAATGGTTGTATCGCTATCGTTGTGGAGGTTATTGATGTATACTCCTGTCCCTGTTGTTATTATCCGGTGATGCGCCAACTAGGACTGGTCCTGATGTTACCGCGGCACTAACTGAATTTAAAATAACCACCGACCAGCCATTCCTTATCGATTTCAGAAGTTAGACTATATTTCAGCAACTTGCCCGCTATGGAGCAAATGCCTAACCGACATAGAAATCACTACCCTAGCGTTATACCAATTCGGAGCGAAATAGACAGCATGCTCATAGATAACGCACAGTCTCGCTTGGTTCGTGCGCTTGAGGTCCGTTCGGATGATGCCGAGAATCATTAGAGAGCTTTAGAATAGCTTTTGCAATCAAACTTAAAGGCATTACGTACATAAACGAATAACGTTGTCCTTACTGCGCGTGCTCGTTATGTTATTCTTTATCGGATGTTTACGGACGCTATGAAAACGTAGGTTATTTGTCAAGTTTAACGTACGTTCTGTATACGTAGGCTAAGACATAGCGTTGTCGAACATGGCGGCACCCATGACTCCGGCTTTAGCGTTAATTCTCGCAATGGCTACGCTCTCGTTCTATTTCATCCCCAGTAACTATTGAAATGAGCTTTCGCTTCCTCTGTACACTCCTGAAAAGTTAATCATAAGCGCATAGCATGCCCAACTTCTGGGATCATTCGGTGATCCAGGCGTCCGTAGGCCTAACCAGACGCACCCGCGCAGTAACATCGCAGGATAGTTGCTAATGGATTGTCTTTACTTGGATACTTACAGGATACCCTGCATTCTATCGTCTTCCTTACGTTTGCCTTCCTGTGCGTTAAGCTAAATGTCTTGAGGGGAGGTGCGCCGTAACGTCGCGCAAAGCTGCTTGCGTTTTTAACGCACGTCAGGTGACGAACGCTACTCTAAAACTGTCTATTCACGCAGATATAACCTAACATTTTGCGGCGTTTCTGGTATTAACACAAAAAACATTCGCTGAATCAGAACAGGTAATCATTCACCTCTACCTCATCGTCTTCGTAAGTACAGTACGAACCGATGCCAACCCATCATAGTTGAGCTTGCTTTTCACAAAACTAGGACAGCAATTATTTGTCATGGTCGTAAGCTCAAGGAAACTCACTACAGCATTGGCGAAGATCTTCCGTATATCTGTCCGCAGTATATCTGTGCAATTTTCCTTGCGATGGAAGACACCTTTCAACGGTTCAAACGGTTATGCATTCGATGCATCGTCGCAACCAGTAAAAGAAGTCGCCTAGCGATCACCTCGTAATCCCAAAGCGCATTGTCATGCGAATGCCACCGCTGGGAAGGGGCTTTCTCTTACCGTCATTCGTTCTATCATCGGCAGCTTCTTGCCCAAGCGAGAGCTCGTGTCTAATCTTGTCTCATCACCCAGAAGTAATGTATTGATACTAGTAAAAAAATGGCTCACTAATGATTTGCTGGGCTATAATCTGTCTTGACGACCGCAAAGGCTCCCTATGGGCAGCCATTTTCATCGCTGCAAACCGACCATTTGAAAAATATTACGGCTCTTATGTCGCTGAAGACCAGGAAATTGCAAAACACCAGAAAGGGTCTTGTTGCGCGTATGGTAAAGACCAGCTTAGAGCTCGCAATAAACTAATATTCGGAGCCAGCTTCCTACAGCGCGCTATAATGCACATATGCTTCGCTTTACTGATTTCAGATATCCGAGCTTTAACTTGTGTAACCGGATTTCCTTATTGAGTAACACTAACGCAATTAATTTGTTGACGTTTGCCTTAATTCTTCCCTAGTGCAATTAGTATCTGCACAGTAAACGCTTTACACAGTAATCGGCAAAAATCTTGGAATTTCGTGCTTATAAACAATTCCTAAAACCTCTCATCGATGACTTGTCTAAATAAAATCGGCGTCCACAAGGTTATTCACGCTGTATTTGGCTACAAGACGGCGCCAGATCAGACCTCAAGAAAGTCTGTTTGTCTCTATGATAAATGCGATTGTGAAGCTATTGAAAACCAGCTAATTACCTTCCTCTCACTCTTTCAAACTAAATTCGAGAACCAATGCGTTAATGACGATTGTATACTATACAAGAGCAAAACAGACGAGCTAGTAAATAAGCACTTTCCTAAAATTACTTTCCGTGCTACCTCTCAAAACCCATAGTTCTCAAAGTCATTTAAAGAGTTGGAAAATAACAATAAACCTGTTTTCCGCGCAGCAAAGTTGAAAGGTCACGCGCACGCGTGCGAAAAATACTATGCGCCTGAGAGTGCTTGCTTGGCAGCCATCCGTCGAGCTAAATAAACGTTTTGTCACGTGGCCTTACCTAATCAACTAGAACAAAACCCTAGGTAGTTTTTGGAGATATCTAATCTCACTAATGAATCTAATAAGGTGTTGGCCAACACTGAATGTGCTGAAATGTTTACTATTACTTTCTCATCTGTTTTTTTGCTGTCGAAAGTTATGCGCCACGTTCTTAGTTATTCTATCCCGTCGAAACAACAAAATTTTAATTGTACACTGTCTCGGCCGTTTATCATCCCAGATTCAAAATATTAAACTGACATCCTCAGCTGGTATAAAATATATTACCTAAATGTTTCGAAAAAATAACAAATGCACTTCAGCTACTTATCTATGCTTGTTACACTCAGTCTCGTGCCACCAGCACACGTGAGAATTAGAAAGTGGGAAGGGTCGTTGCCGTCTATAAAACCCGTAACAAAGACTAACTATTACGTCTATTACGTCTATTACTATTACGTCACACTCTTGCCTTTGCTTCGAGTTGCTGACAAATTCGACTTCGCTCTGCCATCTGCTAGCTGTCTGGTTAGCTCAGATGCTAGAGCGGCTGCCCCGGAAAGGCGGTGGTCCCGGGTTAGAGTCCCGCACCAGGACGAATCTTTCTTCAACTGTGAGGCTTTTCTTTCCAGGAACCCGTATGCGTTTCCTTTGTAGCAATTGCTACGAACAGGTGGATGTCTGATTTTTCCCTTTATTAACTAACCATTAAAGTATCATCCCATTTATTCACAAGCCTCCCTTTTAAGACAAAGAAACACACCACTTGCTCTCACATCAGGAATTTGCTAGACTCGATCCAGGGATTTAGTTCATCACATCAAGGATTTCGCAAAGGCTTGTCGTGCGAAACTCAGGTGGCCACCTTCCTTTTTGACTTACACACTAATATCGATCGTAATCTGCAGCCGTACGCTATCTTTTGGACTTTGCAAAGGCATTTGATAAACTACCGCATCAACGACTAATGCTAAAACTATGTCGCTTGACCACACGTCCTGACATTCTTGCATGCATCAAAGAAGTCCCGAATAACCGTTCCCAAATCACTTTTATCAACAACCACTACTTTATATAGCTCCCCATACAACGTCCAGTATGACGCAAGAATCCGTCCTCGGGCCCCTTCTGTTCTTGATACACCGGGAGTCCCACGTAACTTGAGCGAAACATTATAATTATTCAAATGCCACATAGCTGACAGAACAAACGCAATGTTTGCCGCCATTTCGAGATATCTTGCGCTTCGCCTACTAGCATAATTAGTCGTAATTATTTAAATAACCTCAAATACCATTAGATGAAAAGTGTTAATAAGAAAATTGTATGGCAACGGAAAAAACACCCGGTACAGTTTTGTGATGCTCAATACGCGCTACATAACATTTATTTATTTTTTCAAGCATGAGAGAAAGCTGCGAATTGACGGGAAATTGTCGCGCGACTGGCCGCTCGAGGCACTTTACGTGTATTCGAGGGCTTCTTTCATGCCTGTAAAGCCACATTTATGTAGCACGTATTGAACAACCGAAAGCTCTGTTGGAAGTTTTTCATGTTGCCCTACAATTCTTTCACTGATACGTTTCATCTAATTACAATATTTGAGAAGTTGATTAATTAAGACTAATTAGGTATTTAGGCGGAATGCAAAACCACTCCGAGTACCTCCATGGGACGGCGAACAACATTACCTTGGTTCTGTAGACCTAGATGGCTTTTGCATATTTAAGGTTTCGCTCAATTTACGGGGGACACCCTGTATATCAAGAACCCGGCTACACATGTTTCCTGCCACACCTAAATGTTCGCTAACGACTGCGTCATCTATCGTGTCGCATCAGACCAACAATCTCTACAGGCTGACGTTAACTACGCACGAAATTGGCGCTACCACTTATTAATGGCACTCAGCCCTAAAAAGTGTAAACCTATATCTCCCTCCCATCATTCTAATCCCCTAATTTTTCGTACTAAATTCCTGACGTTCCTGCAGAAGCCGTCAACTCATTCAAATACTTGGGTGTCGCGGTGTGTGATTACCTATCCTGCTGTACACATATTACTAACACCATCTAATCTGTCAATAAAACGCTACGTTTCTTGAAGCGCAGGTTACGTCATGCCCCCGAACATGCGAAACTTTAAACCACTAATTAGAATGAAGCTTAATTATACATCCGCCATTTGGAACCCACACCAACCTTACCTCACCAGCGCACTAGAAGCGATACAACACCTCGCCGCTAGATTCATTCATCCCACATATATCAATTAGTGGAATAGATGAATGCCATGTTGGCACGTCCTTATTAAAGGCAGAATCACGTTTATCCAGTTTTTCTCTTCGCCATCGTATTCTTACATAGTCTCAGTTCGACAAGTTTCTTTGAAGCTCTCTCGGTAACCCCCCCCCCCCCCTTCCCCCCATCCGGCACCCTTATCTTCTCATCGCACCAGCCATGCACATGAACCCTCACACCCACAATTTCGGCACTGTAGCATTTTTCTTACACGCTCAGCATCCATATGGAAAATCAGAAGAATAAGAATGGGATGGGGTGCGTTTGGCAGGCATTCTCAGATCATGAACAGCAGGTTGCCATTATCCCTCAAGAGAAAAGTGTATGATAGCTGTGTCTTACCAGTACTCACCTACGGGGCAGAAACCTGGAGGCTTACGAAAAGGGTTCTACTCAAATTGAGGACGACGCAACGAGCTATGGAAAGAAGAATGATAGGTGTAACGTTAAGGGATAAGAAAAGAGCAGATTTGGTGAGGGAACAAACGCGAGTTAATGATATCTTAGTTGAAATCAAGAAAAAGAAATGGACATGGGCAGGACACGTAATGAGGAGGGAAGATAACCGATGGTCATTAAGAGTTACGGATTGGATTCCAAGGGAAGGAAAGCGTAGCAGAGGGCGGCAGAAAGTTAGGTGGGTGGATGAAATTAAGAAGTTTGCAGGGACAACATGGCCACAATTAGCACATGACCGGGGTTGTTGGAGAAGTATGGGAGAGGCCTTTGCCCTGCAGTGGGCATAACCAGGCTGATGATGATGATGATGATCCATATGGAATAGTCTTTCCCACCGCATCCCGTCAATCACCTGTCCATCAAGTTTCCTCTATAGGTCAACGAAATTATTCTGAGTTCTCCCTACTAGGAAATGTGGCTTTAGCACGTTAACGCCAACGATTTATATATATATATATATATATATATATATATATATATGGAAAAAACAGAGCGAGAGACGCTGTTCCCTTAAAACTATACTTCTTTCACATTTCGCATGCTGACGTGCTGGTTCGTAGCTGTGCAAGAAAATAAGTAATACGCTAACGTGGCAGACATCAGCGCAAATACATACCAGCAAACATGAAGTCACAGTTGCGGAAACAGGCACTTGTACAGGCACGAGGGAAGAGAAGCTATATGAAAACCCAAAGAATCAAATTAACGCGGATAACTTTTACGATAATTCAAAAGGGCAACACACCCTTTGTTTCAAGCTAGATCGGGACGTCTGAAAACGTGGAGTAATGAAAGAAAATTTTCAGGTCAACACGACTCAAACATAGCGCATGCAAATGGTGCAGAAGCCGTGTAACATGTTGTTGTAGAACGCCACAGTATCATTTTAGAATAAGATGTTTGCTGGCGCTAGCTGCTTAGTTGCAAATGTAATCAGCGTGGTTAATTGCGTCAGTTAAGTATTGTCTACCCTCGTGTACATTAGCTTTCCTTATCTTGAATATCAGTCTAGCTAGGACTTGTGCTCGGGTATTGGGAGCACGCCTATTGTATTTGCATATTCATTTCAATTCGAATAAATTTACTGTCATAATTCAGAGGTTTTGATCATGTCCCCTTCCTGTTACCACGTTACCACTTCCACATTACCCAACCAAGACGCCCAGCTTTTGATTATTGCGTTCCCCACAGTGTTCAAGCCAGTGATGCAGATGCCCTCATGGATCCTTGCAGAGTACAACGACGTCCTTCTGTTCCCGGTCCAAAACCAGCTGGTGGCGGTGATTGTGGGCTGTACCCTTGGTGCTGCCACGATGCGTATGCTGAAAATGGTCTCCTACGGCACCGACTCGGTCATCGTGGTGGTCATGTGCGGCACCTACTTCACCTTTTTCCTGCTCGAGTCGGTCAAAGGCTCGGGCGTCACCGGCGTCATCGTCTACACCATGGTGGTCACGTCGGACCGACTCATCTCCTGCTCAGAGCTTGAAAGCTCGCTTGAGTCGTGAGTGTGCAGGACTTGTTTTCTCGCTAACGACTTCTTTTCCAACGGTGTCCATTTTGCCTCATTATCACTTATGCTATTACCGTGTAGTACAAGGTGAGCACTCGCATTCAAAACATCTGAGACGTTGTCTTTGGTTTTATAGTGGCAATTCAAGTAACGTCACACATGCACAATTGTTCCCATGCTCGCAGCTTCCGCTGTACCAAACAACATAACTGCGCTGCTGGAGATAACGGAATCCATGTAACGCGCATATTTACGCCGTGCTACCTGCGCAAAAATATGGCGGTTTTGAAGGCCTCATTGCGTACGTATGATGAAATTAATTTCGATCCCCCATGGTGATGAATTCAGGAGCGTGCGTGATAACCATTGATTGCTCCTGAATGTACGGTTACTAATGCATAACCTTAGCGACAGACTTCCTCCATAACTCTTATATTCAACTGACTGCATTCGCCACTATCATGCTGATTCTTGTTGCTCGTCTTTTGTAGAATATTTTCATCTAACTTAAAGTTCGGGACTGAATTCACAAAGCGTCTTGCTCATAAATACTCTTTGTGATTCATCATTTGTCTACGCGAATGATATACTACTCAGTAAAAATGCTGAAACTCACACTTACAAACTTTTCTAGCGTCAGAGCATTTCCTAGGCTGTGCACCATAAGCAGCGTTTTACGCCAAATCGAATACGAATCAAATAAGGTTATCAGCGGGTCGACTGAAATATGAAATATGTTTCGAATAATTTGCTAGTAATGTACAGCCTTCGCACCAGTATTATAGTAAATTCGCACATCACAAAAGTTAACACTAGATTATTACAGAGGCCGTAACTTCTATTAGTGCTTCGTCTTCGCCGTTCTCTCTTATTACCGCAGAGCTTCTGCACACAGCAGTTTCACCATTCAGCCCCTAAGAATACGAATAAAATTTTGCGTCATGCTATTCACAAAACAGATTTTACATTGTGCGAAGAACTAAGCAGTTTGTTCGCAATCTCTGGGCTCTTCGGATCTTGCTGCGTCATGCATTATCGCATAAAGATCCAATATCAAAAATGGGGTGGACAGATGGACTAGCACACGTGGTATAAAAGCTATAAGCGTGAATAAGGTGCCTGGGAAACGCTGGCCAACGTTTCGATAAGAGTACCTACCTTCGTCAAAAGATACTTCCTCCTAACAAAACGTTGGCCCGTGTTTCTGAAGCGCCCTATCCCTGTTGATAACCTCTATACCACATCACCGTATAAAGGCTATAGAAGTCCAATAAACCAAGGCCAATAAACTTTTGAGTGTACCTTCGCAACCAAGCCAGGTGTACGTGAGGTCTGCGGTTACGGCGAAAATAAAGCGCATTTTCCCTTGTTCGAATGTGCGCGGTAGATTATGCCACTGTAATCTAAGGTAGGTTACAATGAAACCGATTCTGATATACGGGGTGATCATTTTTAATTTTACCCGAATATTTTTTTTAAATAGCCTGTCCCAGATAACATAGTCACTAGTCCTTGTTGATTTATTCAGAGAAGCGCACATTACTGTCACAAGAAATGGAAACACATATTCTACTAACTAAATGAGTTGACTAATTAACTCCCAATGAATTACTTTACAGAGCATATTGCGATTTATTAATTGGAGCAGCGGAGGTTGCAAGGCATATCCACCTAGAGTGAAGGTCCCGAATGACACTAGTTTGGCTATATGCGCTCTCAAATTCGCTGTAAATATAAGCTGTTGTTCCACTTACTTTTTGACTAAACCTTCTTTTTTCCATTGGAGCCCAAAAGTAAATGGAGCGCCCCTGTATTTCGTCCCACACTTTGGGGAATGACGTCTCTAAACTGGTGCCATCCTGGAGATTCATTGCATGTACATACGTGTTTCAAGCTCACCGGCTACAAATCGTTAGTCGCAACATGTGCCATAAAGTAATTATTTAAGAAGTCATGCAATTATGAAATTTTTGTGAACTAGTCGATATGTAATTTCATTTTTCGTGCTAGTAATATCCGCCTCGTGCAAGTTACGCTATCTGCCCCAGGCACTGTTTAAAAATTCAGGAAAACTTTAAAATGATCTTCCCGCGTACTAACGAGCATACGCTGATGCTGACTCTATAAAGACTACATAAGAATACACACTTCAGAATGCCAACTCTCAACAAAATTTTATTGTGAATGATTATGTTTCGCTCACCTCTCGGGATCTAAGACTTGCGCAACGTCCACTAGAACGTCGTGTTCTCTCTAAAACGGATGACATTTTCGCTTGAATTTTATGCTTGATCGTGTACATTACACGGCCTAAAGTACTCGAAAGCTTTTCGAGAAATATTCGGATTTTTCAAGTGATGACTATTTGATTCAAGGACGTCCTTGAACAATGACTATTCGTTTTGAGGACCGATTAAAATCGAATAATGTTCGATTTGTTATTTGATTTTTTTTAAGTTTTGCTCATCTCTAGCTTTTTGTGAATACGGGCCTAGATTCCTAATTCATACAGTGGCAGTGCTTTGATTACTTCCACTACAACGGGAAATTATTGTTCTTGAAAATTGTCATAATTATAGCGCTCTCTGACAGAGACCTAATGTCGCAGTATTAGAGCCAACTACAGTTGAAACACACCTTTCACAGATGTTCATGTGTAAATGTTTTATGTAATCACAACCTTCTACCGTAAATACCGACAAGAGCCACTAAGGTACGCATTTTGTACGTATTTTTGGTAAATACAGTATTTCACTATGCGCAGGCAATATACTTTCAACTTGAGTATTTTGTAACATTACACCTGGCAGCGCAATTTGCGTTCGCTGTTATGAACTTCGCTCGATTGAGTTCAGTCATTTCCCTAATTTTTGTATGTCTCGTAATATATTTTTGAGGGCACAGTATGATTGTTTAAGGTATGATATCATTATTAGTGCAAGTATGGTTATCTTTAAAAGGGCAAAAAATTGTGCTTTCATAGATGTTCCTTCGAGTTTTAATAATGCGTGATGCGGATCTTACATTGGGTTATGCATAACGTTGTCTAAGTTCAACGGTGCCTGTTCGCAACACTGCTTCTTTGCAACGAGGAGGTACTTCTGCTACTCTTTTCTGAACAGAAAAAGTTCAACAGACTAATAATTGAAAGTTGTTGCGCTCTTAATTCTTTTCCACAACAGTCGGATATTCTCGTTGAATATGCTTTTCCTACCACAATGCAGGATGTCCACGTAATTTGCACTTTTTTTCCCCGGAGTTGTTCATTGGTCCCGAGCTTCACTATAGTCTTTCCGAAAAACTTCTTCATTGGTTTCAGAGTTCATGGTGAATTTCGCCAGGGCGCGACGACTAGAATTATTCATTTCTAGAGGTCACCGCTTCCTTTTGCCTTTCTTTCCGACCCCGCCGACACAGAATGCAGGCTGGCGTTTTCATAAGTTCTCAAGAGCAGTGGAGACACACGCAATTTTTGTGCCCACACTCGTGGCGACTCGTTGGTGTAAACAGTCGACACCTAAGGAGCGTGCGTCTTCGAGTATTCGCCCCTTCGGCATCGCTTTAACGCGCACGACGTCTCTTAGAGGCGAAGACACTCGCACGAGTCGCTCTCCGAAATCGCCAGGTGGCGAACGCTTTTCTGACAGCCAGGTGCGCTCTCTTCCTGGTTGCTTTTGTGCCGTCGTCGTCCTCGTGCCATTGTCGTCATTAAGTCGTCGTCATGTCATTTGTCACCATCGCCATCATTCCACTCTCGTCAATCAGTCGCCTCCACGCCATCGTTGTACTACGGTTGTCGTTATACACTCATCGACATGCCATCTGGATCATCACACGCAGAAAAGGGCAGTAAGAATTAAAATCCCCGCAAAATCAATAAAATATATTTTCCTCGCCCACATGATGCATTCCCTCCCTAAACAACTACACGTTCCTCTCCAACAGTGCTCGAGCACTCGCCGTCTTTCTAAACGTACACCGGCATAACCGAAGACTTTACGATCACAACGGAATGACAATGGGACGAAGGTTTAGAAAGGATGAATATGGTATAACGATGATAGCCTGGTGACGACCGCATAAGTACAGCGGGAGGATGGCCAGAGTTCACAGACAATTGTATGATGACGGCTGTGAGACGACTGCATGACAACGATGCCGCGACGACGGCGGTACGACAGGAATCGAATGGTAAATCTGGAATGACCCAAGTTTCATTATCGTCCGTTCTTTTGTTTTAGATATGCAGCTCTTCGTGCACCTCGGCGTTTGCTCACGCTGTAATGAAAAATCACATCGCGACTTGGAAACTTCCGCAGAATGTCGCCCATTCCAACAGCTTCTGAGCAGTTCCTTTCTAATTTGCTCTTATATTTCTTCACCTTTGTTTTTACTAATCAGGGATTCCAAGAACTGCCATTGGGGGCTAAGTGTAGTCTTACGAGCAGAGAAATGACCAGTCTTGATTTGTTACCGTCATGGTATTTTTTTTTTCGTGCATTTCTTCACAAAACCTGCTTATTCGATTTGAATGGCATTGTTAGAGTTACTTCCACGGCTTTGCCACAGAAAGACTAGAACATGGATTTTGATAATTTATCGCGGGGAGCAATTGATGCATTATCTACTCATAACAGGAACTACAAACGTCCAAAAATGTTAACGTGGTCATTGGAACGAACTTGGATAATTTCTCACTGTCATTTCGCTGTGTAATATTAATAGCATACTATATTGAAATCTGAAGCTACATCAAACTACACAGAATCATTTCTTACGTACAAAAACACAGCCGAGAAACAAAGACTCCCTACAAGTAGATATACAAATGAACCATATAATAAATTATTCACAGTTCAAGACATCAACACAGTCTTGTCCGCTGGTAAACAGACTGCACCCGGCCCTGACGGAATACACTATCAAACGCTGTCCCACCTCTCTGAACCTGCCGTAGAGGCACTCCTAAGTTCTTTTAATAAGGTTTGGGCATCGGGCAAACTACGCGAAGCCTGGAAGAAGGTCATCATCGTTCCATTTTTAAAGCCCGAAAAACCCCCAACCTCTCCCAGTAGTTACAGGCCCATAGCGCTCACCAGCTTTCTCGCGAAATCCTTTGAAAGTATCGTGAATATGAGATTAACCTTCGTGCTAGAAGCCCGTGAGCTTCTCGATGTCCATCAGTGCGGTTTCAAAAAGGCATGCTCCACAACAGACCACCTGGTTCGTCTTGAAAATACTGTCCGTGAAGCCTTTATACACAAACAACAATGTCATGCTGTTTTTTTTTCGATTTAGAGAAAGCTTATGACACACCCTGGAGGTACGGAATTCTTCACGATTTGGTTGAACTTGGCATTCGTGGCAGGATGCTGAACTGGCTAAAAGACTTCCTGTCAAACCGTCCATTCCGTGTACGCCTCGGTTCAACCCTGTCGAGAATTTTCAATCAAGAAAATGAAGTGCCCCAAGGGAGTGTTTTAAGCACGACCCTCTTTGTTGTTAAAATGAATTCAATCAGTACAATAATTCCAAGGTCAATTATGTATTCAATCTATGTCGACGATCTTCAGATAGCTTGCACGTCCTCAAACATACCAACATGCGAAAGACAAGTGCAGTTCCCAATAAACTTTCAACGTGGGCTGACCGAAATGGTTTGCGGTTCTCCCCACACAGAAAACAGTGGCCATCCTTTTCTCACTCAAACGTCTCCTACAGACAGATCCTAGACCATACCTGAACGAAGCGGAATTGCCGGTAAAAAGTGAACACAAATTTCTGGGCATAACTTTTGACAGAAAACTGACCTTCTTGCCACACATAAAGAACCTGAAGAAGAAAACCTCCCAATCATTAAACATATTAAAGGTGCTTTCACATAAACGCTGGGGGGCTGATAGGACCTGCCTTTTACACACCTACCGCAGTATAGTTCGCTCTTGCCTCGATTATGGGTGCATAGTATACAACTCAGCTCGACCGTCCTACCTGAAGCAATTAGATCCAGTACATAACTCAGGTCTGCGCCTTACAAGTGGGGCATACAGGACATCACCCATAAACAGCCTATATGTCGAATGTAACGAACCAGCCCTCGTAGATAGAAGAGCCATGCTCGCATGTGCATATGTCCTAAAAACCCGTTCACTACCAAAACATCTCTGCTACTCCATAGTTACGAAGTGCCCGTCTAAGCAGCTTTTTAACAACAAACCGAATGCGATGAGACCCCTTATTCTCCGATTTGAAGAAATTTGCCAGGAATTAGGTATTCTAGACACACTACCTGATGTTGCCCAGAGACCCGAACCACTGCCACCTTGGCACACCTTTCCCAGTGCAGGTGACTACACACTCACACAATTTCATAAAAACCAAACTCCACGTGAAGATATAATACAAGAATTTTTGGCGCTAGATGAGAAGTACAAAGAACACACAGCATCTTATACTGACCGTTCTAAAACATCACTTTACGTCGGAAGTGCTGTAGTGCAAGATAAATTGGAAAAGGTATCAGGTTGCCTCAGTGCGCGTCAATTTTGTCAGCCGAATGTTATGCCATTTCGGTGGCTGTATCAAAAATAGTCGAGATGAACATTCAAAGCAGCATTATCTACACGGACTCGCTGAGTGCAATCACAGCACTGAAAGCCAGAAACGTAAGGGAACCTTTAATAGGAAATATAATCCATAACATAATAACTGCTCAAACACAAGGACACGAAATCAAGCTCTGTTGGATACCAAGCCATCACGGAATTAGAGGCAACGAGAGAGCTGACGCGTGCACCGCTCAAGCCTGCCATAAGGATGTCAGTACTGTAAATATACCCTATGCAGATTGGATGAAGCTAGTAAAAAACAAGCTTAAAGAAAAATCGCAGTGTACATGGAATAGCGAAGAAAATAACAAACTACATTTAGTAAAATTTATTCTAGGAGAATGGAGATCATGCAGGCATTAGGTACGTTTTATAGAAGTAATTTTATGCCGCCTGCGCATCGGACACACACACCTAACACATAACTTTCTACTGACAAAACAAGACAGACCCTTATGTGAAAAATGTGGAGATGAACTCACTGTGAATCACATTTTATTCTCGTGCACACAACTCGAACGGCTAAGGAAAAAATATTTTACTGTATTTTACAATGAACGCATTCCCTGCCATCCCAGTCTACTTTTAAGAGATATTCCCTTCCATCCCAGTCTACTTTTAGGAGATAACCCACTTGTAGAAACTTCATCTGTTTTTAGTTTTTTGAAAGACGCAGCGATCTTAAACGAAATATAATATATCACAGAACTACTAATTCTAAAAATTCTTACCCAGTTTTTTCACGCATCTTATGATGCACCTCACTTAGTTTCTCAGTCCTGAGAAGAAGGCTGAGGTCTCCATTTGATTTGTTGGGCTCCTCAGAGTCCTTGTCCGGACGAGGACCTTCGCTGCGGATACCCAATTTTTGAAATAAATTATACCATGTGTTTGGCGCATGATAGCCTGTGTTGCTTATGCGCCATAAAACCCAATACAATACAGTACAATATATTGAAATCTCGCATCACTAAGTTGCCCCAGCAGTTACAAAAGACCTTTTCATTATTATTATTATTAATATTATTATTATTATTATTATTATTATTATTATTATTATTATTATTATATTCATCTATCAAAAACTATGGATTGTACGTATGAGATATTAGGCTGAAATTTAGTGCATTTTATAGCACATATGCTCTGGAACCAAGTGTAATAAAGGTGCTGTTAACTTTGTAAGTACCATTATCTCGCCCTTAAAGTGAGAACGTTACAAAAACCTTGTTTAGATTAGAATCTCATGGAATGAGCGGTACCTTCAAAGAACCGAGAGATCGGCGAGCTCGATATCGCGAGGGAGAACTGCTAGCCTACACCACAGTCCAGGCATTAGACACCCCAAGCCGTTCTGTGATATTTTAGTGTAGATTTCCTTTTGTGATCCAGCTTGAAGCAAGGATTTGCCGAAATATCTCACCCACCTAAACTATGCAAGGCCTGAAGCAAATCAATGCGAACCGTTGTGCAGGTACTGGGCGGTGTTATTGGACTGGACTGCAACACTGACCACGTTCATATGTGCGACGTTCACGGCCTACATGATTGTCTACTACTTCCGCACCTACGACTGGCAGGACATACTGCTCTGCTATGTCGCCAAGATGACCATGCGGTCAGTGCATGCTTCAGCGACACACGTTCTAACGCATGCCTCGTATTACAACCGCGCACGCGTTGGTTACAACAGACTGCAAGAAAGATGGTAGCGAAAAAATTAAGAGTGTAGGAGAGATACATGAAATCTTAAAGAAAAGCAGGCTACTTCTATCGGTGTTGTTATAGAGCAATCCAATTTCACTTTCTATGTGACAATAGTTGATCGCCACCTGAAAGCCCAGTAAAAGTGCACCGCTTTCCAACTCGAAAAGAAGTATGTAAAGGCGCGTTAGCCAATCACATTCCGTCATTTCCGCGGCGCGCCTGCGCAAGCGATTTTATTTTATTATTGACCTACATCATGAACCAAGAGACGGGGTGCAGCACGATCTTTTGGCCTTGTGCTCGCGCTGAATAGTTAGACTGTCACCGAACACAGATGGAGTGAATAGTAATTTTGTAATGCTGAAGGAGAATTCACAGTCAGCGTATTTTTGTTCCTCCTCTACAAGTTGTGGTAATTGGTGGCAGCATCCTGTTCAAGGGAAGTAGATGCCGCCGCGCTAGATGCAAGCCAACGTGCTGGGAATACCCGTAAGCACTGTCTGCCGCGCAACGTCCTACAGTCCAAGGTGTCTTTCGTGTATTCGCATCGCAGGTGCCTGGCGGTGCTCATGCTGTACCCGTTCATCGGTCACTTCGGCTACCGCATCACGGTCAAGCAGGCAATCGTGCTGGCCGGCATGGGCCTCAAGGGCACCTACATCGTCTCCCTCGCCACGCTCTACCACATCACGCACCAGGACACCCACACCGAGAACCTAACTAAGGTGAAGACTCTGCGGTGATCACACGCTAGGCGCCTGTGTGCTGACACACGGTCGCAGGAACATGTCTGGCTGCTCGGCTTACACGAAACGAGGAATGTTCCCCGATCTGTGTAATCGCGGAGGCTTCGCGGAGGCTTCGCGGAGGCCAAAGAGATAGCGTGCTAAACTAAAGCCAGACTCACTAACACGGAAACGAGGAAGGCCGAATTGATAATACGGACAGGGTTGCTTACACTATATTTCCTGCCCCCCACGTTGCCGCGTTTTAGCGCCTGTGACGAAATAGTTTGGCAGGCGTTAAACTCAAGGAGATTAAAGAAAAGGTGCTGGAGTTGAGGCAGCCGAAGATTTTATATTTCAAGTAAAAGGAGACGGCCGCCACCAAAGTTCCGAGATGCTCCATGCAATGAGCATGCCAAAGCACCGGCAACGCCTGATGATAATGAAGATAGTAATGAATACTTATGTTTGTTGTATGCACTGGTATTTCTCATGGCAGAGTTTCGTTTATTGCTTGCTTTTTGCTCTGAGTGCTTTCATGATTGATAATTTTCTACACTGCATTAAAGGACTAATCAAGCTAACTATTGCGCGAATCTTTTTCTCATTTGCGGCAGCTGCATATTGGTGCCGACAAAATGAAAGAAATGCCCCAGTCCTCGGATATCTGCGAACCGGAGACCTCCAATATGGCTCGCCTCTAGAGCTTGAAAAACCTTTAAGCAATTAATGACCGCTGGAAACGTCGACGAACAGCGTTGTGAAGCTTCTGGCAAGCCACTTGTTGCTCCTGGCAGGCCACTTCAGGCCACTTCGAGCACAGGACCTCTAGTACAGACGCGCAATGTTGAAACCATTACGCCCCGGACGCATGGATCGACAGGCGGCGTATAACCCCCTTATGAATTTATCGCGAGCAAGCCAGTGCCTTGAGACGCTTGGCGTGTTTCGAGTTGGCCAGCTCGACAAGCTGAACCGTTGCAATTAGTAGCGATTGTGCGTGTTCGCAGAGTCTTCTGCACTTAGAAATGTATAGATTGCTCTGACATTTACAGTGAATGCGTACAAAGCGTAATAAAGGAACCCACAAGAACGTCTGAATCCACAAGCGCGAAGATCAGACAAACCCATGTGCTTCCCGGCATTACAATGGTGCCTAAAAGATTGGAGCGCCAAAGTTGCCTCTAGTATATTGCAGGAAACCCTATGGTTTGTAGACCTCGGAACGTCATCAACCCACTCATTTTTATGCACTCATCACGTGGCGCCACCTCCTCCGCGCCATCACGTATGCCGCCCAATGACGCACGCATTAGTCAGCGAGATGGCTGCAACGTGACGTGTGCAACCAGGCACCCACTAGGGACACCTTTAGTAACGCCGATCCGTTATGCAACCGTGGCTTCAGGGAAGCGTGCTCGTCTCGCACCACGAAGGACGAGGTCGATTGCCGAAATTTCTTTTATATACCAAATTTTCTCTTCGAAGTCACTAATTTACTTTCTTTAAAGAAACCTCCCTGGGAAATGTGACGTCAATCCGAGCATTTCTGACGTTTTTTCCTTTTTTTTTTGTTTCAGCTATCTTTAGTCACGACGCAGTTTTGCCAAGGGCACTGCCAACGTGCGCTCCTAAGGCATTCGCCTTAAAATATTTAACTTAATTTTCTCCCCAATATTGTAACGTAGGTTGAAGACGGAGTCTTGCAAGATAGACGCTTCTCTTTAATGGCGGGCCAGAAGAAGAGCGTGCAGCTTGCGCGCTTCACCGTCTTTCATGGCGCAGACCATTGCGCGCGCCGTCCTGCGGTGCGGGAGCCCCAAATCATTGTGTCAAATGCCCCCCATGCATAAATCGACCGTCTCGGTCATGTCCAAAATTTCTTTCAGGAACATAAGAAATGGAGCTCCTCAGGAGCATCTCGGCGTTCACGTACGCGCATAGTATGGTTTCATGCGTACTACACGAACAACTTCAACGCGAGTACGACGACGGAGCGAACCGGGGTCAGAACTGCACAGAACGCCTTCGTAGGTCACGTCACTGAAGCGGCGTGTAATATTGCAGGGACCAAAATACCGCCGTATCAACTATTCCGAGAGCCCACGGCGACGGATGGGCGTCCAGACCCACACGCAGGCGCCGGTATTGTAATGGGCGTCGCGTCGACCCTGGTTGTATCGAAGGGTGTCGGTATGCTGTTGGCTCCGGATACGATGCCGAGCAAGCTGACGTGCCTCTTCGGCTCTTTGTACGAACTCTTCCACGCGTTCGCTGGTCTGGCTATTATCAGCCAGAGGTAGCATGGCGTCAAGTGTTGACGTGACGTGGCACCCGTATACAAGTTCGAACGGCGTAAACTGTGTAGTCTCTTGTACAGCAGTGTTATAAGCGAAGGTCACATAGGGTAAAATCTCGTCCCATGTCTTGTGCTCTACGTTGACATACATGGAGATCATATCAGCGAGCGTTCTGTTCAGACGTTCCGTTAACTCATTGGTTTGAGGGTGATACGCTGTGCTCTTGCGGTGAGAGCTATGTGTCAGCTGGAGAACGTCCTGCATAAGCTCGGCTGTAAATGCTGTACCACGGTCGGCGATGAGAACAGACAGTGCACCATGTCGTAGGACGATGTGGCGTACAAAAAACTTGGCCACTTCATACGAATTTGCTTGCGGAATAGCTTCGATTTCGGCGTACCGGGTTAAGTAGTCGGTCTGTAATCCATCTCTTCCGCGAAGAGATCACTGGGAATGGCGCAAGTAGATCCATTCCTATTTCTTGGAACTGTGCTTGAGGAGGGTCCACAGGATGGAGAAAGCCAGCCGGTTTAACTGGTGGTTTCCTGCGGCGCTGACAATCACGGCAGGTCTTCACGCCCCGTTGCACAGAAGAATAAAGCCGGGGCCAGTAATACTTCTGTCATATCTTTGCTAATGTCTTAGCCAATCCCAGGTGTCCCACGCATGGCTCATTATGGCAGGATTGCAAAATGTCTTGGCGCAGTGCCAACGCCACGACTAGGAGGTACGTTTTGGGACCGTTTCCAGAGTTCTTTTCTGTAAATGAGGTTGTTCTGCAAGTAGTACGATGATAAGCCGCGCACGAGCGCGCGGGGTAAGACACCTTCAACTCCTTGAAGGTGCTCGATCAGCAGCAGCAGCTCAAGGTCAGCGCGCTGGTGCTCAGCTATCTTTATGGCGTCGATAACGCCGACAAATGGCAAGTCATGGTCAGGATTCGATGATGTCGTAGGGAGTGGTGCGCGTGACAAGGAGTCAGCGTCACTGTGCTTCCTTCCAGATTGGTAGACAACTGTAATGTCGTACTCTTGGGCGCAGGCTCCAACGGGCTAGTCTGCCTGAAGGATCCTTGAGGTTGGCAAGCCAGCACAGGGCGTGGTTGATCGCTGAAAGCCTTAAAGGGTCTACCGTACAAGTAGGGTCGGAATTTACTGATTACCCACACAACCCGCTAAGCATTCTATTTCATTGGTTGAGTAGTTTTTCTCAGCCTCGGTGAGACTGCGGCTTGCATAAGTAATGGTGCGTTCCGCATCAGTTTGCTACTGCACAAGAAGTGCGCCGAAACCCGCATTGCTGGCGTCAGTATGAATTTCAGTGTCAGCGACTTCGTTGAAATTTAAAAATTAAATTATGGGGTTTTTACGTGCCAAAACCACTTTCTGATTATGAGGCACGCCGTAGTGGAGGACTCCAGAAATTTTGACCACCTGAGGTTCTTTAACATGCACCTAAATCTAAGTACACGGGTGTTTTCGCATTTCGCCCCCATCGAAATGCGGCTGCCGTGGCCGGGATTCGATCCCGCGACCTCGTGCTCAGCAGCCTAACACCATAGCCACTGAGCAACCACGGCGGGTGCGACTTCGTTGAAATGAGCAAGTATTGGGGCCTCTTGCAAACACTTGCACAATTCATTGAACGACTGCTGCTGCTCGTCCGCCCAAATGAAAGGCACATCGTCGCGTGTAAGCCGTGTCAGAGGGTCAGCAATTCTCGAGAACCCGTCGACGAAGCGCCTATAGTATGCGCACAAACCAAGGAAGCGTTGGACAGCCTTCTTGTCTGTGGGTGGTGAAAACTCGGCGACCGCAGCTCACTCGTCGGTGTCTGGTCGGACGCCTTGAGGACCAACGACGTGGCCAAGAAATTTGAGTTCTTGGAACCCGAAGTAGCATTTTTCAGGCTTGATGGTGAGCCCGGCAGTACGGATCGCAGCGAGGGCACTATCGAGTCGTGCGAGATGTTCGTCAAACGTGCTCGAGAACACGACGACTTCGCCCAAGTATACGAGACAGGTTTGTCATTTGAGTTCAGCAAGCACAGTATCCATCATCTGTTGAAAAGTGACAGGTGTGGAACAGAGGCCGAAGGGGAGAACTTTGAACTCGTAAAGCCCGTCAGGTGCCACAAACGCCGTTTTCTCACGATCCTGTTCATCAACTTCGATTTGCCAATACCCTGATTTAAGATTCAGTGAAGAAAAAAACTTGCCGTGTTGTAGACCATCCAATGCGTCGTCGATGCCTGGCAATGGACAAACATCGCGCTTGGTGACACGGTTCAACTTTCTGTAATTTACACAGAAGCGTAGTGTATTGTCTTTCTTTCTGACTAACACTACAGGGGAAGCCCACGGGCTTGTGGACGGCTGGATCACGTCATCTTAAAGCATCTCTTTCATCTGATGCTTGATCGCTTCCCTTTCCACTGGCGACACTCTGTAAGGATGCTGACGAACAGGACGTGCGGACTCGTCCGTAATAATGCGGTGCTTTGTGATGGACGTGCGCCGCACTTTCGATAACTTTGAAAAACAGTCCGCAGATTCATTTACGAGACTCAGTAGACGGTCTTTCTGGTGGTCTGGCAGAGCGGCGTTAACGTGAATCCGTTCTTTTAGGCTGGGTAACTCAGATGGCTGAGACGATGCGGTTTCCAATGTGGCAATGTCAGTAACATCAATGATTTCGCAAAGAAATGCAATTGTCCTTCCTCGGGGTAAATGCCGATACTCTTTGCTAAAGTTTGTTAGCAATACGACTGAACATTTGTTTCGCACCAGAAGAAGCCCTCGGGCTAAGCGAATGTGGCGCTTAAGAAGCAGGGGCATGTTTGCTTCAGCAATTCCTTCGGCGTCGTCCTCCATGTCGCATCGGACAAGGCTAAACACGCTGCTCTTGGGCGGCAACGTGACGTGATCGTCAACTGCGCGAAGCGCGATCTCATGGTCGTTGTCATTACTGTTCGCTATTGCTTGCGTAGTAGCGAAGCAGACTCTAGAGTCTTGCAGGTCGATGATGGCACCGTTCGCCTGAAGGAAATCAATGCCGAGTATAAGGCCCTTTGAACATTCAGGAAGAATGACGAAGTCGCCGATGTACGTGAATCCCCGAATGTTGACTCGTGATGTGCACTGGCCCATTGGACTTATGAGGTGCCCTCCTGTAGTACGAATCTGAGTGGTGGTCAATTGCGGCAATACCTTGTTCAGTATACGCGCGAGATTCTTGCTGATAACAGACGTGTCCGCACCCGCGTCGATTAATGCCGTGACTTCGTGGTCACCTATGGTAACTGGTACGTCGCAACATACTGACACCGAACTACACTGCTTTCTCTGCGTCTTAATTACGTCCTATCGCGGTCGCCGTAGTGGAAGATTCCTAGCGTTCACAACGTCAGTGACCTCACCTCCGCAGGTCGCTGGACTCAGTTTTCCCGGCAGGCAGGGCTGGGTGAGCGAGCGACGCCTTGTTGCTCTCGGCGTGCATATGGGGCTGGAAGACCTATTTTGGGCGGGTGATGGTTACCGGGGTTCACGGAATCGTGGGGCAAACGAGGTCCTGACGTCCGCGAGGTGTGCTTCAATCTACAGGGGGCGTTCACCATTGCGCGGGCGCGGCGCATTCAGTGAAAACCCACGGAGCCCAGCTCGGCGGTAAGGGCACGTCCTGTCGAGGTGATCGGCTTCACCGCAATGACAACACAAGGGCCTCCGGTCTGCAGTGCGCCATACGTCGCTCTTGCGGGGTGGTCGTGTTTCAGCCATGAATGGCATGCAGCGAGGCTTGAAGTTACCAGTTGCTTGTTCAACGGCGCGCACACCATGAAAGTCGGGGATGTAGCTCACATCGCGAAAAATCGCGGACAACGAACTTCGCGCAGCTTCTGCATACGACATGCGAGGTTGTGGCTACCGTACCTCGTGCTGTGGTGACTCGCTTCGCTCTGGGACTTGGACTGCCTGCCTGATTTCCTCCCGGACGACCTCAGCCAGAGTGAGTCGCCGTACCGATGTCGGAGCCACCTCAAGCTTTTGGAGCTGTTCTCGAACAACAAGCCTAATTAGCTCCCGCGGGGCGTCGGTATTGTCCAGGGGTATAGCGAGAGCGTCATGCGATAGGGTCGACACGTCGTGGTTGTACTCCCTTGTTCGCTGCTGCAGTGCCTTTTCCATTGATATGGCTTTAGCGAGAAACTCTGCAACAGTCTTTGGTGGGTTGCGTATTAGGGCACCGAATAACTCTTGCTTGACACCGCGCATCAAGTTCCTGAGCTTCTTTTCTTCCGGCATGGACAGATCCGCGCGTCGGAAAAGTCGGCACATATTTTCGACAAGCATTGCGACGCTTTCGTTAGGCCTCTGTACTCACGCCTGAATTGCATATTCAGCTCGCTCCTTGCGATCGAGGCTGGCGTATGTGCTGATTAGCTGCTGTCGGAATTTGTCCCATGTTGACAGGGCTGCCTCACGGTTCTCAAACCATAGTCCTCGAGGGCAAAGTAGGTATTGCGTAGCTTGCGCTCTGGAATCGAGCCGTTGAATTCTGCGACACGCTCGAAGTGATCGAGCCAGTCCTCTACATCCTCGAAGGTGTCCCCATGGAAGGAAGGGGGGATTCGCGACTGGTTGAGGACGACCTCGGTCGGCGCGGTTGAGGAAGAAGACGGAACCAATGTAATCATCCTTCTGGCTTGATTGGGTAGAGGCTCGTGCTCAGGTGGCCGTCCTTGAAGCCAACGGCTTGTCCGTACGTGAACAGGTGTCAGTTCACGTACGGATCTGGGAGTGGTAGCATGTACCACGCACCTCCACCAGAATAATGTAACGTAGATTGAAGACGGAGTCTTGCAAAATAGACGCTTCTCTTTAATGGCGGGCCAGAAGAAGAGCGTGCAGCTTACGTGCTTCATCGTCTTTCATGGCGCCGACCTTTGCGCGTGCCGTCCTGCGGTGCGGCAGCCCCACATCATTGTGTCAATATGTCAAACCTGTTCATGCATGTTGCTGCTTCGGGTCTTAATGGGCTGATCTTTGTTAAAACCGCACTCTAGCTGTTAAGGTTTTCAAATCATTCGGTGGGAGCGACCTGAAAACAATCTTGCTTTCACATTCCTTTGCAGTCGTTCATGTACGTCACCTCGGACATGGTCCTCACGCAGTTCATAAACGCCTCCCTCGTTCCGTTCCTGCTCAAGATGCTCGGTAAGCTAACGCAGTGCTTCTATCGGAACTCGGAGTCGACTTCGATCTTGTCTTTATAGTGCGATGACTCGCTGTGCTTCGAGCGACCATGCATAAGCATATTCTTCGGCTGCGTTGACAGGCATCCTCGACGTGTCCGAGGTGGAGTGGCACACGATGAAGGACGCCGTAGCGTACCTGCAGGAAGCGGTGGATGTGGCGGCACACGTGAGCCGCAACAACCCGTACTTCCTGGTGGCGGACAAGAAGTGGGTCTTGCGCAACACACGCATTCGGAACCCACTCGACTTCATGCCTCGATATAAGGCAAGGTTCCTACGGGCTCGCTAATACCTCTGGCACATGCGTCCTAAGCGCGCGAGAACGCATTTGAGAGAGTATTTCCGACCGCCTTCAAGCGCAGCGTTGCCTTAGGGACAGTTGCCCTTGGACCTAAGGCAGAATCAAGCTTATTGACTCATGAAGGCAGGCTGTTGTTCCGATAGGCGGAGGTGTACTTGCCAGAGTAGTCTGGTCTTGCTGGGGAAGCTAGCTTCACGTGGTTAGCTTTTAGAGCACGGTTCATAGGAGCCCGTTCCTGCAATGAGCGCCAGCATCGTCGCTCGTAACTGAGCGAACGAGCACAGCGAAAGATGAAAGCTAATGCGAAGCGCTGCGGGAGATGAAAAGAAAGCGAGGAGGAAAACGGAGGCAGAATACGGCGAATGGGGGAGGAGAAAAGCAGAGTGCCGCACGAGACTACGAGATGGCGCCATAGTATATGTAATCTTCTTGTAGGCGCGACGCGAATTGTGTAGTATTTTCTCGAAGCCATCCTGGCAGCAGCGATTACACTGGAAGCTTTAACGAGTCATGTATAAAAGTCTGCTCGCATGACTCGCAGATCAGATTTTTGACGATCGCCGACTTTGTTCGGCGCTATCTTTGTACTTCAGTGTTACTGGTGCAGCAATGCTTCGTTCCGTTTGCAACGTTCTGAGCGAGACAGATTGTCCTTGCCAGCCAATATATCACGATATCAAAACACGTATAGAGCTGCTCTCAAATTTCGCATTAGGGAGTATCGTAATCGTCGGTGATATTTCCTTTTTTTTACATCAATTTTGTCCGTTCAACTTGAGCGCAACCGATGAGGGTAAGTGAAACAAGGAAGAAAACTAAAACTAATTTATTTCCTTGGAGTGCATACTGTTTCTCAAGCCGTCAGCTCTGGACCTAGTTTTGTCTGACAGCAATAGGCTAGACAAAAGTAATAGTAATCACAAGTATGCACCTGAGGAAGGGAAGCTATGAAAGAAAGGTAACGCAGGATTCGTCACTCTGAATGATTTGTTACTACGGCCTTTAGGAGCTGTTCTAAACAGCACATTGCGATAGCATTACTTGTGTAATTTACGAAAAGATCCTATGCGCTGCGAAATTCCTTCAAATGAGTAGTTCGTGCCATCATAGGTGACCAGGCATCAACAGTTTATTACTAAAAGATATGTTTTTTGCCGCAATTGAACACACACAAAATGAAGACACATAAAGACAACATGGGCGACATGATTGCTCTGTCTTCATTTTGTGTGCGTTCAATTGCGGCAAAAAACATGTCATTTAGCAAGCACCAACTAGGCCAACAAGCAGCTCTGTTGCAGTTTATTACTAGAAATAATCAACCTGAAACATGGCCGCCCCTATTGCTTTTCTGAGAGAACAGAAATGATGTTTAAGTACTATTTCTCAAAATTTATTCGTCCGGCTTCGAATGACCATGTCTATTCACGTGCGGCTGTCTTCGAAGCTAATTCATGTGCCGAAATATGCACCCGTTTAATGTAAATTACGAGGAAATAAAGAGTCGGCGGCATGAATAACCCTCTGTAAGCACACCTTTATAAAGGCAGAAAATGCCGCGAGAACTTGCGTGTCATTCGTTTTTTTCTTTTTCGTTTTTTGAACCAAGCAATAACGACGTTCTTTTTCCATATATATGTAATTTAAAAAGCTGTTGCTTTCTTTTGTTCGTTTGTTTTTTTAAGAGGACCGAGAAGACGCGCAGTTCCCGCAGAAGACACCGAGCCGAGATCCTCGCGGTAGAGAACGTCCTCCGCATAGAATCGGTGAGCAGTTTTGTGCTACAGCCTTGACTGCACGAGCACGGGCGTCATGCGTCTGTATGCCGGGGGCCAAGGGCACACACATTGTGCCCGAGTACTCATAGCATCGTCAGCCGCTCGTGTCAGAGCGCTCTAGATCACGAAGTGCAACACGTGAGCTTGCACAGGTTCTAAGAGAGCGCACGCTTTGCGTTCGTCTGGCCGTGCCCTTCTTCAAAGATATGTGAAATTCATCTCGCTGGCACAAAGAGCGGGTGTTTGAGTGTTTATGTGCATGAGGTTTTCGGAAAAGTGCCCTCGAGGTAGCAGCCTCTTCAAACATGTTAGCCCTGTTTTCTTTATGTACACGTCTATTTTACGATGCCTTAATGATAACTAAAGTGAATTTTGAAGTTTCTAAGGCTTCAGGGAATACTACTATTCAGCACTGTCTGCAGAGTTAGCACTGCGTAGCACCAGCATGATGTCTTGACGCCTCATTCAGAAGCTGAAAACGGCAGTTCACTATACCTTGTCTCGGTTTTCGAGCAGGCCAGATGAACAATTAAGATAATTAGGCGTCTCCTACTCTTCGTCGTCTTGTCACATCTGGGCAGCTTGAAGAATGTCAACCTCAAAGCTTTCTAGTGTTCCTTTCACGAGTGCGACTAAATGTCGCCGCGGCAATGTAACCCAAATTATGCTCGTGCATTCCTTGGGAAGAGCTACATGGGCATCCAACGGTGCATTTTCCCATACATAGGTGAGCTACAGTCGGCAGCACAGGCAGGGAGTGGTGCAAAAGCAGACCATGATGGCCCTGCTTGCTGCGCTGCAGTATCCCTACGACAAGAAAATGTGAGTCGTGCACAAAGCAAGCCATGTTTTGCTCGACATTGCTCTGAGGCGGAAATTTTTTGTATTCGAAAATTTTCCGGCTTGAAATTGTTCGTGTTTACCCCGAAGCTACTCCTAATTCGGAAACCATTGATCTTTAGTAATCATAAAAAAATTTGTCTTCGTCAGGTACCTGGACATCGACATCATCAGCTCACTTGTCGATGTTCCGCAATGGATTCTCTGGGTGGTAGGTGCCTGCATTAAATATTTCTTGAGTTCGAATTGAACATTTACGTTCTAAGATGCAACTATGATGCGGGAAAACACTAGTAAAGCAATATAAGTAATTCATTGTACACCTAAACGGTGTACGAAAGATTCTCTCGTGAAAAGCTTCCCGTTGTGTCGCTGATGGCTTGCAAGAATATAAACAGAAGATGTGGATCATGACCTTTCGTCAATTTGTTATGAGGCGCTGTATTTAAAAATTTCGCCTTTCAATTTAAATACAGCGCCTCATAACAAATTGACGAGAGGTCATGGTCCACATCTTCTGGTTATATTCTTGCAAGCCATCAGTGACAACGGGAAGCTTCTCACGAGAGAATTTCCGGACCAAGAAATGAGCTGACACTGCATGTTGATTCGCAGACAGTTGCTGTGGAGAATGCGGAGATGCCTTAACGATGCAGGCCGACAAGAGTCTAGGAGAAGATATGTCCGCAGAAAAGAGGAGCTCGGGAACACGGAAATATGTTTTAAAATACTCCAGTGGACGAAGCTTGCACTGGCGATGAAATCGCGACCAGCGCTTTTTTTTTACTCTAATAACTTATCAATAATTCGCGCATCTATCCACGTCCCAAATGAGAGTTGCATTCCACGGCATTCATACACGGTCACTGAGTGCAGAGGTTGCACTGTGCTATAACGTGTTTTGCAGAAGGACCGGCTGGGCGAACCGCTCCACGAGGAGACCGAGCTGGACGACGACTCGGTGTCCCTGTCGGAGAAGCTGATGAAGCCGCTCAACGAACGGCTCATGGACCTGTTCGAGCACGACTGCTACGAGGTGATCATCACCAACACCACGCTGGCATTCGTGCTGCTCCTTGTGGGACTGCTGCGTGCCGCCGTCTACAGCAACGAGCGATTCTTCACGATCGCCATGCTCGTGGAGTTCATCTACCAGGTGGCCTTCTTCGTCGAGGTCGCCACCATGGTCAGAGCCCCTGCCACTGAACGCCCTAGCCTTACTCTATTGACGATTTGAAAAAAAAAAAAGAGCACCAATCTCTGGGTGTGTTGTTGAAGAGGAAGCCTGAACTTACAAACAAACAAGCATGCTGCCGATTCAAGAGTATGTTGGTAATTGTGCATATAGCAATTTCGCCCTTCAATTTAAATACAGCGCCTCATAAGCACTTACGAATCTGTCCTAATCAGAACTTATATGATTAGTCGCAAATATTAGCCCGTAAGTGTAAATACGCGCCTTATCACGGCATTAACCGCTATAGAGCAGGCATTGGACATATGGTTGTAACTTCCAGCGCTGGCTGGTATTAGTACGCTTCTGCAAAACTGGGCGCTTATTCACGAAATATGTGACCCTAAAATATCACGGTAGCAAAAATTATGCGGATCCCACGCACTGCGGGAATCGATGTGGGCCAACTTTATATGCTGTTTTATTTGATTGACGATAATTAGCGGCAATTTTGACGCCTAAAGCTTCATTTCTTCAACGTTTAGGCTAACACGAGAGTGGTGAGTTGGCGTTAAACGTTACCTTGCGTGCGCAACTGCTGTTTTTCTGCATATAGTACACAGAACACAAAAGGGAAGGTATCTGCTTGAGACGTTGTGGTTCGCCACACTATATAATCTCTGAGGAGGTTGAGCATATTCATTGCCTGACATGGCACATCGCATCGTGGAAGAAGTATTAAACTTTCTTTTATTTATGGGGCTGTGCGTGCCAAAACTGCAATCGGATTATGAGGCACGCCGTAGTGGCAGACTACGGATCAATTTTGACGCCACGGTGTTCTTTAACGTGTCCCTGCATTTAATTGCACGAGCGTTTTTTTTTTTTTTTTTACCGCCCTCGAAGTGCGGCTGCCGCTGTCGGGATCGAACCCATCACCTCGAAAAATCCCTACTGAAAAAAGCCCACATTCCTTATAACTCCTGCATTCCATAACATCATATGACATATAAAAAAACGGATTTTTGTATGGGATCCTATATATTTCATATCGGATTATTGGATATGGGAGTTATGGGGCCTATGGATATTTTAATAGGGATGCCATAGCCTAAAAGCTACTGCAGCGGGCACAAAGGTACTGATTTGACTTGTGACCGCTTCTGTAGTTTCGCCTAGAACTTACCGTGCGCTTTAACGTGGTTTCACTTTTGCACACCCTACGTAAGTTGTCCGCTTAAAAAATTTGCATTGTATTTATTTTTCAAAAATAGGAGAAACATACCATACCGTATCTTGAATTTAAATTTATCCCATTTGCGCATAACCGCTGTCCGGCATAGTAGTAGTTTCCTTACCTTCTCACGTCACCGTTTCCCTTCCCCCCACAGCTCCCTTCTATGGTAACTGCGAGCGAAGAGTGGCAAGGTTGTCGTTAGAGAGCCTTTGATTAGGCGACGCAAGCGGCTTGCGTACGCAAGAACCAGGGGCCATAGGCAGGTTGCGAACGTAGTTCCCGCGCCTACTAGGGCGCCCCTCGCGGCGGCGAGTGCGGAACCGGCAGGATACGACCGGCCCGCTTGCCTTCGGAAAGCCTGTCTGTGCACTGTTTTGCGCGTAGCTGTTGCCTTTTCTGAGCAATGCCGAAGTGCAACCCGAGCTGTTGCGTAGTGGGCCGCAACAGCACGTACACCAACTCACGAGGAACAAAGTTTTACAGGTTTCCAAGCCGACCGTATGAAGCAGAACGGCGTCAACACTGGATAGCGCTCGTCCGACTGCATAAGCTGTTTTATGTTCCGGCGTTATGTCAAGTGCGTTAACGCTGAATTCTTTGCTTTTACATCAATGATGGCTACAACGGGACACCTGTAGTGCGTACCAGCATATGCAGCAAACAAAGTAGTTTGTTTCCACACTGTAACGCAGTAAAGCTGTGGAACTCTTTCCCAATCCTTTCCCATTCAAACAGCGCTAGGGCTTGCTGAGAGACTTGAGGAGGGATAAGCAGCTGGCTGAGCTGGCATGCACCCTTCTGCGCCCAGCATATCAACTAAGGGGCAGTTGAGATCACCCATTTTTTTGACGACGTGGTTTATTGGAACCTCCTTTGCACGCACTGAAAAATCGCATCATAAAAGTATCGCACTTCCAGTAACTTGGGCGAAAATATTTTCCCAGCGTAGTCTAACACAAAAGGTAAGTTCCTCACCTTTTTTTGTGTTTGGAGAGAGCAACGTTAGAGTACCTCGGGTAGGTCTTACGAGTCGTTCGTACGCCCCACGTTCTTGGATGAGATGTTTTGGATTCGCATTTGCCGTCCTGTATGTACAGGGAAACTACCGCGGCGTCCTTGCACTTCCCTGCGATGCCAGCACGGCAATCGTAGTTCCCCGCTAGGATTTGTCTGCTGTCGCCGATCTTCAAGAATCAATGTCACTTATAATTTCATGCGTCCGCACCGTAGATAACGAAGTAACTTACGCCGAGCTTCACGCATCTCGCTGGTACCTTATTTTTCGTTTGCGGAATACACCTAGCAGTCACTTCCGATCAGTGCGAGTTGAACACTTCCCTCACGTCGTAGACGTGCCCCACTTAGAAAGGACGACTTCCTTTCTCTAAATTCTTTTGACGAAAAAAGCTGTCGATATATTGTAATTCCCGAAACCCGGTTAAAGTTAATATCAGCACGCTGTTTCGCGCCATCGCTACCGTTTGACAGGGCGCCAAACACGCAGCGCGAGCTGCTGACGCCGCGAGTAATCCTACCGCATTCGCGCAACTATTCGTCAGACGGCGCTAGGGGTCGGAAAGACAGGGCGCCGCCTAGCACTTGCAACGTGCCCATGGTACTATGCAAGCGCAGGCTCCTACGTCCGAGTCTGTGTATGCGCAGTACCGTCTCCCCTAGTTCTTACGCAAGCCGCTAGCGTCCCCCAAAGCTCTCTATTCGCTTGTTTCGCGACTGCGCGAGACCCTCAAGACTAGTCTGCAAGGTGTTGGACTGCTTCCGTTCTACCCATTCTCTACCTCCTCTCCCGCCTCCTCTCTACTATTCTAGCTAGCTTCTCAGAGCACTTGCATGTTGGTAGAAATGTAAGCGCTGCAATTTCTGCAATGCTTTTGCGGTAGGTCGCGGTTGATTACAGTTGTCGAGAGGCTAATGTGGCTACGTCCAGGGAGCACCAGAGGGCATTGTGCACATTCGATGCGACGCAAAGCTCGAAACGAGTTTATCGCGTCACCTTTCCTCTCTGCCACGCTCCTGTCATGTATACACACGCTCTTAACCACCGCCCGACGTGGTGGGCCAGCCAGCAGCAGTAACAGTAGCAGCAGTGGGAAAGTTGAAGGAAGAAATAACTGCGCTTTAATAATCCTGCCAATCCTGACTCTGTACATCTTATTAACACATGTAACTGGTTAACGGAAAAGAGCACTTCCGAAAGAAACGTTTTCTTACTTCGTCTCCTGGTTTGGTTAGCAGACTTCCCCAATATGTCTTAGGTTGAGCATAGATTCATCACTGGAAGATTAAATATTTCTGATTGTAGTGTTCGAGCTGTAAAGTTCACGCTGCATATTTGTGTTCGAGAGTCATCATTGAGTCCAGCATCGTTTGCTCTACATCAGTATTCCAATATCGCGTACAAACAAGCTAGCATAGCAGCTTTTGCATTACGCCATGGGATAGACGAACAAGAAGAAACCAAGTACCCTATTCAAAAGAAGTTTTTACAATGTTAACAAAGGCGGCCAGTTAATAAAAATTTCAATTTGCGAACACAAAGATTTCTGAATTTGGCCTTTGGTAGGGATGGCGTGAACATGGCACAAATTGACGAAAAAGGAAACTGGAAAGTTAGAAAAGACACATGCGCAATTACAACTACAGAGCTAATCTTTTTTCAGGAGTACCACGCCAAATTCCTACACACTTAACATTCCAGTTTTGTGTGCGTGTGTGTGTATGAACACTTATTTAAGTCCATCGTGCTTTGAAACTAAAACACCATAGGACCGTTGTAGTGCTCATCATTTCTTACCTGCATTGTGACCTTGGGAGCGCCGTTTCTTTTTGTATCCAGCCACATGTGACTTTACGTAGACCATGCATTTATACGGTGAAAAGTGTAATCACTGGTTTGATCGAACGATCATGGACGAACGTCACGAAATTTACCGAGAGAGTGAATGTAATTGTCAACAACAGTTCTGGAGGTGAAAGCTTTTCTGCATACATGGGGATTTGCAGCTGTCAGCGTACGGCCAGAAGATCGTTAACCTCGACAACTACAACAAGCTGGACCTAATTCTACTGGCGTCGTGCATCGTGGTGTTCTTTGTCCACGTGGTCGTGCATTTTGTGAGTGCGGGCCCAAAATACGAACAGATGCTCAGCATCCTCTTCATCGTCGTCATCTCCGCCCGCTTCACGCACGCCATCAAATACGCCGAGGTACGTGTTAACGGACTGAACATGGCCTCAGAGACGGCTGTCATAACAGCAGCACATCAACATATTCGGATACGTAGCTGAGTGTCACGTTGGTAAAGAACCGCACGTGGTTGGAACTGTTTGACTATTGACGTATGCAGTTCACTTTCCAAGTTGTGCCTTAGCCTTCCTTCGTGGCGGCGGCAAACTTTTCTTGTGCTGAAATCGCGCTTTGAAACCCTTAAATCTATTGAACTTACAAATACATGGCACTTTATAAACCGCTAGCTATGATCAATAAAACTATTGTTTCGGTTGATTGTTTCGTTGCACTCAATTTTGCTACATCGAGGTTTATTGTAAATGCAAGACCCGAAGCAACAAAATGTGTGTAGCATTTTGTGCGCGTGTGTGTGTGTGAATGCATTAATTCTCGTTCAGATAGATCGCATTACCTACGCTAAGCGCAGCAAAACGTAAATATTTCCATATCCTTGTCTGCGCCTCTTGGTAGTTTCACATCAAGGAGCAGTCGAAAAGCCACACCAAAGCGAAACTGTTTATACACAATGAGCCTCAGATGACGGATCTGGCAAATGAAACATCAAAACATTTTTTTTACATGATATTGACAACCTTTTTCTGCGTAGCCTACAGAAATAGCCTCCCAAATTGCTACGTGCAGGGCATTCGGTCCTGAAGGTACCGCTGAACACCTCTTTTTACCTATGCCCTTCTGGCCATTGCTAGAGCAAAGGCTCCGGCAGCAGGTCGTATTCTTTTCGTGGACTTAATACTTCGCTGTGCATCTCAGCCTGAAACAAGCTTCACTGCTGCTTTAAACACGTTACAGCTGCCCTGAAAATTTCGGCATTTGCGACTTTTCAAGCGTGTCTATGACCAGAGAGCATAGGTTTGCAGAAGAGACACGTCCGGGAAAGGCCATAAATGTTCTGCTAAGAAGTCAGTGTGCGAGAGTGCCGACGAGTACGAGGGCACTTGATTGGAAGCTCGGGAGGTGGTAAATTTAAGTAAACGTAGGCGTGGACGCTTTGCTGAGGAGTGCCAAAGCTACCTCGTGTCACAGGGGAATTTCTCTTCAGTATTTTGCGGTGAAATCTGTGGATGTTCAATACTGCACGTCCCACATCCCTGCTTTAAGCAGGAAACAGGGAAACAGGAAGAATAATTGGTTACTAAAAAGGTTCTTCACAAAGGTGTGCCAATCTAAAAGTTCATATATATATATATATATATATATATATATATATATATATACATATATATATATGTGTGTGTGCTGTTGCGCTCAGTATGTGC
The DNA here is from genome assembly GCF_023375885.2 of Dermacentor andersoni. Taxonomy (NCBI): domain Eukaryota; kingdom Metazoa; phylum Arthropoda; class Arachnida; order Ixodida; family Ixodidae; genus Dermacentor; species Dermacentor andersoni. The sequence continues at coordinate 46,957,970 of NC_092818.1, read as the reverse complement.
TACAATGCACAACCACTGTGCCACGCGCTTCGTGTTGTTGCTCACATAAGCGCGGCAACAAGTCCTGTACACGTGAATTGAATGTATTCGGCCAACAAACCTATGTTGGAAATGGGCTCCACCGTGCTCCTTCATTTCTTTAGTCTAACATAGCGTAATGAGAGCGAAGCTGTAGAGACGCGTGTTCACTCCCTACGGAAGTTCTGCGCGTCGGTTTGCTGGCTCACGGTCTCGATTAAGCACGTTCATTGCCGGTTGTTTCTGGCGACGCTTTTCATTCAGGCTTCGTTCAGCATCACGACGTCAGCTATCACTACCGCAGCCGTAAAAGCACCAAGTTGAGCTCCAACGAGAAGCCGCGCAACCGTGACCTGCGAAAAAAAAAAATGATTTACTGGAATAAGAACAACATATTTACGTTGTCTGTTTGGATGAGGTATACGGAAAGTAACTTTTATTTTACAATCATTGATGATTCAGTTGCAAAGCAAATGCGGGGCTCCGGCAAACGTTGCGTTGCAATTAAATTTTATATGTGCCGCAACATCGTACCTTGGCTTTGCTCTTCAAAAACCTTTGCGGAACTTCCCCTAAGAGCTTTGCCTTTTTTTCGTACGGCACGATCCCTGAAATATTTTTGTTTCGTGTTGTGTAAGGCTAAAAGTGCCTACGATTGCATCGCAGCTGCTTCTGGTCCAATGTGCGGAGCTGATCCACAGGGCCCTGGACGCCGTCATCTACTCGGCGTACGAAGCCGGTCACGCCATCGTCATCGGCGAGGAGGAGGTCCAGAGGAACGTCTGGAAGTTCGTCGAGTCGGCCGACATTGCCATGGAGATCCGCGGCCGCGCCACGCTCAACCGACTGCTCGTCCTCCAGAAGCTCGCGGAGATCCAGGTGGGCTGCTACTCTGTTATAACAGGAGCAGCGCAACCACTAACGGCTACAAACTCCATCAAACTGATGGCGGACGATAACGCTCCCACCGTCTAAAAACATATGTAACGTAACGACATAAGTAGTTGTAATATTTTGATAGGCAAACTAGACGTGGTACTTTCTCTTTTGTTGAACCTGTTGCTACGGGAAAATGTGTTAAAACCGAACTTTATAAAAATAACATTTAAAAACCGGCTTATCTCGACGGAACAATACAGAGTGAAATACATTCCCTGAATATATTTGAGATGCCACTAATTTTGAAAATGAACTTTAAATTATTTTCTGCATTAGCCAGAAAGCATATTGTGCAGTATGTCAGCCATTCTTATGTTGTTTTTAATACGTTAGCATTCTTAGGGAATTTTGCGGATGGTCCGAAGCTTGCCTATGTATGTATGTATGTATGTATGTATGTATGTATGTATGTATGTATGTATGTATGTATGTATGTATGTATGTGTGTATGCGTGTGTGTATGTATGTATGTATGTATGTATGTATGTATGTATGTATGCATGCATGCATGCATGCATGCATGCATGTATGTATGTATGTATGTATGTATGTATGTATGTATGTATGTATGTAGGTTAGTATGCTTGTATCTAACCGTTTTCCCGCCAACCTCGGTCACTGTGTAGTTCATGTTCGAGTGTCTAGAGCATCAGGTTGCTGTGCTGAGGGAACAGGTTTCGAAACCGTCCGTCGGAACAACTTGAGTCACTAAGCATGCCGCAGTGTGTGCATACTGGTACGTGTTAGTCTTCCAAGGAACGTATTTCCTGCCGACATTTATCACAGTAGATGCAGGACTTGTGTACCGCTCTTCGATGAAACTCCCACCAATTTGGGTCACTGCGTATGTGACACTCGGTCGATGCAATTCAGGAAGCAATTCTCAGTGTTCGCAAGCATGGGCGCGTCCCGCTTCTCTTTTTTGAGGCCACGCGCGGACATCTGGTACCCCACTAGATGGCTCAGCGTGTTAAAAGGAGGCTGTAGCTCGGGCTCAACTACGACGCGGAGGCCTATTCAAATGCATGTAAAACGCAGAAACGCTTTTCTGAGATAACCCTTGACCGATTTTAATGAAATCTGTTGCGTTTGAAAGGGAAAGATAAGTTCTAGTGACTGTTGGCAGCGGAATTTCGATTTAGGGCCTGAATTTTGTTAAAGGAATTTCCAAAAATTCGATTGTTCGAAGAAAATAGAAGCGCGAAGTTTACGAATTAATCGGTCTTTATCAGTAGCAGATATCCCGGTTCTCTAAACGGCATCCATTAGATCATTCACAGCGGAGAAATTCAATATGTCAATTTATATCTTACGTGGTTGCGTTTTGTACAAAGGCTGTGCGAAAGCTATTTTCAATATTACTAAATTTCTTGAGATTCCCGTGTCACATATCAGTTTTGTCCGCTTTAGACGTAGTATTATATGCAATTCATAGAATTGTGATATCATTTTTCATTGCTGAGTTAGAATTATAAACTTAATACTTTCGTTTTCTGAAAATTTGCAGTTTTTACCAATTTTTAATAACAAATTGACGACATAAGTCAATAAATCGAAAGCAACAGTCACTAGATTTTAAGTTTTCTTTTCAATTCAACAAACCTCGCCAAATTCGGTGCAGTGGTTGCCGCAAAAAACAAATTCTCCTTTTACAAGTATTTAGATAGGAGCATCCGAGTTAAATTTTCCTCTTAAAAGGAAGCTTTAGCTCGGGCCCAACTCCGACGCGGCCTATGCAAATACATCTAAAAAGCAAAACCGTTTTTCTGAAATAACCCCAGAACCGATTTTAATGAAGTTTGGTGCATTTGAGAGAGACAGTTAAATTCTAGTGACTGTTGGAAGCGGAATTTCGATTTAGGGCCTGAGTTTCTTTTAAAGATTTTTAAAAATACGAAAGTTTGAAAAAAATAGAAGCAGGAAGTTTACAAATTCATAGCTCTGCATCAAGAACAGATGTCGCGGTTCTGTGAACGGCATCCATTAGATAATTGAAAGCGGACAAATTCGATATGTCATTTCATATCTTACGTCAATTTGTTACGTTGTGTACAAGGACTCTGCAAAAGCTGTATTTCCATGTTACTAAATTTTTTGAGATTCATGCGTAACATATCAATTTGCGCGAATACACGCAAAGTGCTTCGAGCGGCCAGCCACGCGGAAATTTTGCGTCTATTCGCGGGATTGCTTCACGTTCATGAAAAACACTTTTATGGAGCATGTCCTGAGCAACAGAAAGCTGTATCGGGAGTTTTCTCACTTACACTTTTTATTTAATGTTAATATTGGCGAAGTTGACTAATTATTTAAGACAAATTATGTAATCGGGTGGAATGCAAAAACAATCTGTATCTCCAAGCGGCGGCAAACATTACCTTGTTTCTGTCCAGCTACGCGGCATTTGCACATTCTTAAAACTTGGTTCATGATAGCTGGGACACCCTCTATAGCTTATTTGCCGTGGGGTCTCAGTGTTAAAATCCAGCTGTAAATCAGTACTGCAGACATGTGCTGTGATGTCAATGCTTCTGTAGAGCCGTGAAAACATTTTCTGGACATGAAATTTATACTCTGCAACTTCAGTTCTTTGACTTAGTTTCTGAATTCTAAAAGAAGGCGTTTTTTTAAACACTGCCGCATTTATGTTAACAAATGTAACCCACAAACAGTGAGAAGGGACAGAAAGCCTGGGGCCAACATCTCGAATAAGGTCTTCGTCAAGGCTACTTATACGACTTTGAGCACCACACGTCGGCTACGGCTGGAGGTTTCTTTGTTAATCTGTTTCAGGATGTCGGAGTTTGATGAAACGATTCTCGTCAAAGACAAATGGAAAACACCTCTTACCAGGGAATCGGAATCAGTTAGTTAGTTAAAACTTTCTCGAGCTCTAGTTATTGTGTTCCTCTGCGGCTGGGGTGGATTCTTCAGGGGAGTCCTTTGCTGGCTTTCTGCAGTCTCGCTTCCCAGGAATAATGGTTTCGTTCCGAAGCCGCCAGGCCAGCACCACGATACTTAACGACCTGAGCAAGCAAATCAACGAGATGCAGCGGGACGGCGTTCTAGACTCTGAAGACTACGCGAGCCTGCGCTTGGTAAGACGACTAACGGGGTCGTGTGTGGTTAAGTCTGTTCACGCGTTACGCAACTTTTTACCGGCTAGGCTCGTGAACAGTTATATTCAACTCGTATACGTGCTGCGAAGAGCAGTAGCAGGTGGTTAAATTTCTGCGTATTACTCAAGTATCCTTAAGTAATAGATTCCTCCGTATTACTCAACTATTACTCCTCTAGCACAGAACTCACCTGTAGAGATGTCCTTGGTTTCCATGGTTTCAAACAAGTTTCCGTGCATTTATACAAAATTTAAGCACTTCGAGTTGCGGTGGAGGCGCAGCCTGCTTCTGAATGTTTCGAATAGTGGCGACAAGAAAAAGAATCCGACGATACCTAAGCACTTCTTGTGTGTTGTGAATGCGAGAGCATTTATGTCAAATTTAGCGCCGCTGCGAGGTCCTTCCAGTTATGAACATCTCGCGGCAAAGTGAGCGCGTTGAAACGCCTGGCCAACACCTGTTTTACCCAGTGGGTGAGACACACGACTTCCGAGCATCGCATCGTAGGTTCAAAACTAACTACAACCCACGTCTTTCCTTTCGCATTTATTCTGTATTTTTATGCATTGATGTTTTAGAGCGATTACAGAGGCGAAGTTAGAACGCACGCGAAAGCTTGCGCGGGCAAGGAACGCGCGGATAAGACAGGCTCCCGAGAGCGAGGGTGACGTGGCGTCGCGGCGATGCACTCGCCCTTCGCGCAACGCCTGCGTCGACAGCGTGGCGGCAGCTGTTCCCATTCGCCCACTCGGCTCCGCCACGGTGCGCACGTCACCTGACGTAGCAGCCAATAGAAATTTAGGTGCGGTTTCGCTGCTCTAGACGACAGACGACAGCTTTTTCGTTCATTGAGCTATTTGATGTTTGCATCGAAATAAGATCAACGCGCTGAATGAAAAGATAAGCTAAGGAAAAATACTTGGACAGACCACTTCGCTACGGTGAGTATAACAAAGCAATGGTATCTAAAACGGGACCCTACTAAGGCTCTGGCGAGAAATTTTACGTGTTGTTTTTTCACTCACTGCTGTTAGTGTTCTTCCAGGTATGAGAAGACTTTCTACCTAATTGGAAGCAGTGGTTCTATTTCTAGCAAATATTTCTGCTGTGACCCACCGTGACAGATTAATGGTAATGGCGTTGCGCTGTCAGGGCCAGGAGTTCTATCCCGGCAGAGCCAGCCACATTCTGACTGGGGCGGACTACAGAAATGCTTGTATGCTTAAGTTTAGTCGCACAATAAAAACCCCGGGCGTTCGAAACAATCCGTATACTCAGACTAAGGTGCACCTTATAAGCGTGTTGTGGTTTTTACGCGTCATACCTCTGAATTATGATATTTCTTTATTTCAGTTCTTTTGCGCGTTATGCCGTCACGTCTACATTCACACGCGTGTATACGCTTGCAGTGTTATCACTTGGCGCAAGAGGTGCCTGCCTAGGTCAGAATTTTCCCGAATGTTGACGGTGGTTCAAGAGTGAGAGAATCTTGTTCAATGATATTTCTAGTGCTTTACAAATAGTGGTGTACTCTTATATTCTAGAACATACTTCAGCAACGATGATTGTGTTGGACTGTATGATTAGTTATGCATAAATGTCCGTCGCACTTGATCCCTAGATATCATTTGGAATGACTGAAAACCGTGCTCGGCTCTATCGTTGGGCTCTGAGTGTCGCTTGTTTTTCTCGGCACAAGTTCGTCCAATTAAGTCAGACTTTTTGACAGTTTTGGTACTCTCTGGTTTTTCGCCGTCACTACAACGTGTCAATATTTGTCCAACTCGTCGAAAATATTTTCTGCAAAGTGTTGGCCACTCCCCCAGAAAAAAATACACAATGTTTAATGACTGCAAGGGTTGATAATGCAGAATACAAGTTCCAGGGAGTATGTAGAGTGAAGCTGCTTATAATTTCGAGGTATACGCAAGAAGCATTTTGTTCATTGAAGCAATATCTCTAGTAGGACATCAGACGCAGATCGACACGGACAGGACCAGAACTCGTCGCGCATCTTCAACCGCTTTTCTTTTCACTCGCAGTCTGTCCACAATCGACACATGTACATCCTCTCCGAGGCATGTAGCTTGCCCACCAGCTACAAACCGATAGCGATGCTCAGGGTCATTCCGTGGATCAACTCTGACAGCATACGCCAATTTTTAGCTGTGAGTAAATGCAGCTAAGCCATGCCGTTGTTTTTATGTTGACTCTGCATGAAGAGCTCAGTATGTTACTTCGCTTTATGATTATACTGAACGTAGCTGTTCATAACATTTGTATTTTAGATCAAAATCAAACCGATGTCCTACGCCCCAGCCGAAGTCATCGTGGAGAGGGAGGAAGAGAATGACATTATACTGACCTATTCTGGTATATTGAAGGTATGCACGAATCGAATGGTTTCCAAGAAACACTTTATAGAACTATATCTTCAGGTTTACTAGTAAATTGCCTTTCCACAAAACAAAAAAGCCACCCTTAACGTTAGTAGAGACTTGGTAAGCCCGATAACGAAAATGAAAAACATGGTGGCGACCTGCCTCGAAGTCCCAGCACCAGCCTACCTTGACGTCATAAACTTTGCCGGTGTCTGCTCAGGCCTAAGTAATTATTCCTCACTGAAGATCGAATGCATTGCATTCTAAAAGAGTCAGCGACTGAATTTGACTCGTCGAAAACAACTGCGTAGAGTTGTAACCGCTGAAATGTGAACAAGGCACTAAAGAAAATAAAATAATTGTCACACTACTAAACCGGCAGAATGCTACCGGCGTTAAAGTCCAAATTGGAAGTTTGAATTTTATTTTACTTTTGGGTGATAAATGAATTGCAGGAAATATAACGATAAACATGTTTTCAATGTTTCGCTGGTCTACACTAATCCAGGCTTTCCCTTAAGTGTCCCTTTTATGCATTCAAAATTTTAATTGTTATGTAAAGAAACTGGAATAATGTCGAACATATTTTATTAAAAATCAAGCAAAACTATCTACCCAGTAATTTTGAAACCTAAGATAACTCGTGCGAATTGGTTGCAGTGAAGCAAAAGTCAAGTTAAGCTCTTACGTCGACAACCATTGAATGATACGGTCGCCGACACGCGGTGCGATTAATAGCAGTGCTAAGTGTAGATGATACGAATGAGAGAGTTCTTTTGCAAAAGCGAATTTCTAAGATATGGCTGGGTACACCCCACTACGCGAACACCTCATTTCTGCCACACCTCAGGGTTATAATAGCGTGTGCTTCGGCACAAAACCCCACACGTTTCCTTCCATGCTACATGGAACAACTTTTCTTCAAGTATCAACTGCCCTAGAAGTTCGCTTAGCATACGCTTTGTTTCTCACAAGCACAGCTATTGCTACGTTTGTAATGTGGAGCGATACAAAGCCGCACAACTCAATAGCCTGCGTTGTCCAAGGGAGTAATGCAACAGAGCTAATCATTTATTGCTATGTCAGGTATGATACCATTCGCATCCTATGAGAATTGCCACAATGAGCTTTTCTTTTTAATCGGTGACCTGTGCAGATCGAGGGTGAGTACGACGAGCGTGGTGACGGGGCCCTGCCCAACTCGGCATCGACGCTTTTCTTCTTCAACGAGGGCTACTTCGTCGACTACGTGCCCGCACCCGCCTGCATCGGTGACCTCGGCCTCGTAACTGAGGAGCCCTCCATGACGCGAGTCATCGCCGAGACGCAGGTCAACGTAAGCGCTTGCTTCTCCTTCACTAGTTGCCATTTGAGGTTTTCTGTTTTGATTGCGTACTTATTAGTGGCTTGCTTTAAAGAAGGCAACACGTGGCGACCAATATATTGGGTAAGGCGGCGCAATGCTAAGCACGAGGTCGTGCCGTCAACGTCGGCTACTTCCAATGGAAACCAAAGTCATCTTCGTTTTCGCATTTTGGTGGCGCTGATTACACCGCTTCTTTCCAACTCGTCCAGTATGAGTATCATCGGTGATTCGGGATGCAGTGTGGTTGTCGCTGCGTCGGCGTTGAACAAGACATGCGTGATGTACAGGGTGGTCCTTTACGAAAATTAACACGCGAGCGCGTGGCCCGTGCTATGCGGAGGCGGCTTAGAGCGCCAGCAACAGGCAGCAAGGGGAAACACGTCCGCTCGTGGCGTCATCTATTGGCGGCCAGAATAACCAGGCCACGCCTGGCACGGCCGGCTCGATCACGCGCGCACCGCGGGGCTTGCTCCGGCCGTTCCATTCGGACGGAGAGGGCGTAATAGCGGAGAGAGGCGTGCCCGCTCCTTTCGCCGCACCGCGGCGCGCGTGCCCGACCCCTCGCCTCCCCTGCTATGGCTTCGCGCGAGGCGATTTGCGGCGCCTTGGACGTATTGCGTGATGAAGAGTGGCGGAAAACCTCGATGAATACAAAGTCCACCGATGAATACAAAGTCCACCGATGAATACAAGCCCCGCCGTGCGCGCGTGATCGAGGCGGCCGTGCGCCTGGTTATTCCTGCTAGAACTAAAACCCCTCAATCTCCCAAAGTAGCGCCATTCGCTTCCCTCCTCCTCCGCTCGGCGCGGCCTCGACGGTGGCGCCGCCGGTGGTGGGCCGGTCGTAGCAGAAGACGGCTAAAGCGGGAGACACATGGTGTGATTTTCCGTGCGATCTGTCGTACGGCGCGTCGTGTGCGACTTGCCGCATGCGGCGATTCGGGACACATGGTACGAATGACCGAGCGGCGGGTAGCTCCGCCCAGAACCGGCGCCCCTGCGTGGAAGCTCGGAATGCTGCGTAACTTCGAACGGAAAGTGAAAACAAACATATTTGCACAGCTCTCTTGTTTGAAACAAACGATGACAATATAAACACGCCTATGCAAGCACTGTAGACGTGTTTCCGCAAGGCCGCGTCAGCAGTAACGGCTCCTTTGACAGCCGCCGATGGCTATAGGAGCCGGCAGGCACAGCTCGCTCGGCCATCGAATCCGACACCGGTGGCGCTTGTGACACGATCGCTTGTAGCTCGTATAACGAAGCGTCTATGTTAGTCGGCACAACGTGTACACAGTTATCGTACGCTTAATTTGCAGCACATTTGATTTCATTGGCGCCGACGGAAGCGAACGAGCATGCCAGGCGAGCTTGCGATCGCTAGGAGACTGTGTAGGCCGAGCTCGCCGGCCGGCTATCCGAGGACGAGGGCCCATGCCGATGCGTCCGCAGCTCGTAATAAAGCGCCTCAATTCATCAGCGCAATCAATGCCTGAACATTTATGTTTCTCTTAAGTGAAAATACGGTTAGTTTTCTCGGTGCCGTTAGTAGCGATGAGTAAACACGCCAGTCAGGCGAGCCGCTTCGTATAGACGATTGCTGGCGCATCTGCGCTGACCGCGTCCGATTGCAAATCACGCCAACTACCGTATTTACCCGCGTATAACCCGCCCCTGCGTATAACCCGCATCCCTAACTTTGAACTCGGCGGAAAAAAAAAAAAAAAAACTCGCGTATAACCCGCACGTTTACCTGAAAAAAAAAATGAGCGCTAGAAAGATGCAACTGAAAGATGCAACTCACACTCAGTGATCATTTCGTTTTCAGAACATTTATTCAAACGACCGCCACCACGTCACTGGTTATCCGATTCTTAATCGTCGCCGCTCTCACTACTGCCATCCGAGGCTTCATCGCCACTCTCAAAGACGTAGTCGTCCTCGGAACCATCCAAACTATTACTGATCGCACATTTTTTAAAGCTTTTGCGCACCAAATCGGCCGGTATCGCTTTCCACGCATCCACGATCCACTGGCACAGCAATGGAATATCAGGCCTTCGCACGCGTCCCGTCGGTGTGAGGGTGTAAATGCCGTCGGCCATCCACTGGGCATACAGCCGCTTCACGTGTGCCTTGAACGGCTTGTTCAGGCACACGTCGAGTGGCTGTAGCATGGACGTCATGCCGCCAGGTATTATGACGAGGTCGGTGCTGGTCTCGGCAAGGCGAGCCTTCACCGCATCAGTGCAGTGGCCTCTGAAGGAATCTAGTACGAGCATCGACCGGCGTGCCAGCAAGGCACCTGGTCTTCGCTCCCAGATTACTCGAAGCCAGTCACCGACTAGGCCACTGTTCATCCACGAATTTTCTTCCGCACGCACAACGATTCCTGGGGGCAGTGGAATGCTAGGTAGCGTCTTGCGTTTGAAAATGACATACGGGCGCAGTTTCGTGCCGTCAGCCAAAGCGCATAGCATGACTGTGCAGCGCAGCTTGGCATTTCCGCCGGTCAGCACGCTGACTGATTTGGAGCCCTTTTTTTCCATGGTCGTGTCCATCGGCATCTCAAAGTACACAGGTGTTTGGTCAGCATTTCCCACCTGAGACAGCAAATAGCTGTGCTCCTTCCGAAGTGCGATCACATATCGTTGAAAGTTCAACAACTTTTCCTCGTAGGCTTCAGGAAGCCGCTGGCACATGGTTGTTCGCCGCCGCATAGAAAATCCATGCCTTCGCATGAAGCGCTGAAGCCATCCACGGCTTGCACGAAACTCGCGTGGAATGTTCAATTCCCGGGCCAACTTCAGGGCTTCCATTTGCGCCATCTCAGTCGAAACAGCGTGGCCACGACTTCTCTGCTCCTCAATGAACTTCGCAAGCTGCGTCTCGAGGTGGGGGTACGCGCCAGTCTTCGGACCCCGAAACGCTCGCCTGTCCCGGTTCGTTGCTTCGAGACTCTCTTTTTTTCTTCCTCCAGTCGCGAATGCACGACTCGTCGACGTCATGCTGTCTTGCAGCAGCTCTGTTGCCGATTTCTTCGGCAGCGGCTATAATCTTTAGCTTCTCTTTCGCTGTGAAACACTGCCGTCGAGTCGCACTCATGATGCCAAAACAAAGCAGGCAAACAGTGCAAACTGGGGTAAGTACACTAAACAGCGCCTAACGCGAGGCTCAACAATGCTGGCCTTTCGTTGGCCCTTCATCGGCTTGACAAGCGTCGATGACGATGGGGATGGCGGACTACACGGGGAGGCCGCCGCACATTGCGGTGAAGCCGACCCCCCCCCCCTCCCAAGGAAAAAATTCGCAGATAACCCGCACCCCCACTTTTTAAACGCGTTTTTTCACATTTTGGTGCGGGTTATACGCGAATAAATACGGTATTTACTATATCGCACAACGTTTTATAACATGCACTCTTTCGAGGCCACTTTATTCTATCAGTTATTTCGTGTCAGAAACAAATTGCAGCTTATTTATGTGCCGCCGTCACCGGCGAAAAAGGCCTTCGTTTCGACCAGGGAGAAAAAAAAAAAAAAACAGACATCGGAGCGGCGAGGCGCTTGCTCGCCGGCCCCGCCCCGTCGGGTCTACGTGGCCGTGACGTTCGCGCTGCCGGCGCTGTCATTGGTTGCGGCCGCCCGACCGATGCGGCAGTCGCACGACAATATTCAGCGAGTTGGTCGCATGCGGGGCGTGCGATTCGGCGCCGCGTGCGGCGGATTTGGTTGAAAACCTGTTGACTGCTGCTGCCGATGCGCATGGTCGTACGACCGATCGCACCCAAAATCGCACCATGTGTTTCCCGTTTAACACGCTACGGGAGGAAATCCGCAGAAAAGTTCGTTCGAGCCCTGCGGAACAGTTTTTTTAATCGAGATCTTTCTTCGTCAGTCGGTAACTGGCCTTTAGAATTTCGTGTTGGAATTGCGGAAGAAATAGAGAAAATGACCATTATTCAAGGCGTATTTGAGGCGTAAAGCGCGCGACGTTGAGAGTTCGTGTTGCTGAAACACGACGCAAGCACGCGGTGTACTCAAACACGCGCGTAATTACCAAAGTTTCAGGTGTTGACAGCGTGAAAGTATGTGTACGTGGTTTCGTAGGGTTCATTCACGTACCTGCAGGACACTTTTGTGAGAGATTCCGGCTGTGTGCGGTCAGCAATGCCTGGCAACAGGGCCGTTTTTTTTCATTGCGGGGTGCTTTGCTAATCGTGACGATATATTGTTTTTTTTTTACAAGTACTGCTCCAGGAGGGCACATGTAATGGCTAACGGAGGCCTCTGAAGAGCACGTAACATTACACTAATGCAGGCGTCGCAGGGAGTGTTCGCATACAAAATTGGCTGTCCGCGATCTTATACCCTCTTGGCATGCACAGGCTTCGGCGAGCCCCATCCAGCCCTGGTTCTAGCTTTGGTGTTCCCGTTTCCGCTTTGGTGCCCTGGAGGCGCCGTCAATAATACGAAATAATGACAAGTTGTTACAACTAGTAAATAAAATTTATTGAAGGAATACAATCGCACCGAGGTGTCAACTTCTGAAGCAGCGCTAGCGCGCGAGTATTATGAAACGCCAACGAGGAATTTACCGGCCCACGTACGACTTTACGATCAAAGTGCACGTTAAACATCCCCAGGCGAGCTAGATAAAGTTATCCGGAGCCATCCACTACGACCTCCATCCTAGCTTTAGTCGCTTCGGAACGTTAAAAACGTTAATCACCACAAACCAAATATATAAATGCGGGCGTACATTCGAAGCTAAAAGACTGCATCGTAAGTCATAGTGAGCCTTGCAAAAGCGTCGAGAATGTGCTAACTTCTGGTGGAGCTCAAAACACACCCTGAATAAGGTCGCTTTTCTGTCACAGGCCGACTGCAGATGCGTGCATTTCACCGCAAGACGAAACTACATGAAACAAAGAGAGCACATTCGAAAAAAAAAAGTCGAACAACGCGCTAAAAACCACGCAGAGCATGAACACACACTTTTTCGAAGCGGAAGGCGTGCACTAGGCTCAAAATAAGAGGTTGTGAGTAGCCGTGGCCTTTACTTCACTAAGCCGTGCGTTCTTTGGCACTTCCTCGAAGTCAGCCCGCCCGATCCTGCGAATCCACACTTCTTTTTGCGTTGCGCCCGCCGGACGGCAAAGCAAAAAGCTTTTTGCCCTCGCTGTTCTGTTGCGGCAACCGCAGGCGCAGGAGCATGGCATCGCAATTAAGTTCTCGGCCCTGCACACTCTATTACGCTAACGCACTCCGTCAGCCCGCCTGCCATACTTTCGTCGCCCAGGCCCAACAATGGAGGTCGGCGCGCGCTGGAAAGAAAAAAATATACAAAAGCGCGGCGCCTGCTCCGCGCTGGAAAAAAAAAAATCTACAAAAGCGCGGCGCCTGCTTCCACGTGACACAGATTGGCCAATGGGGGAGCGGAGGAGGTTGGGGCGACAGGAGGCGTGGAGGAGGACGCGCCAGGGTGAGCGGGGTGGCGGAAATATCTTAGAATGGCGCTACTTTTGAAAAATTGAGGGGTTTTAGCTAGAACTAGCTGGACCCCACCTCTCCTGGCATCACAGTTGCGCAAGAAGCGGGGCCTGCAGCGCAATGTCTGCTGCTGGCACACCGCGTTTGGTACGGAAGCGCACTGGGAACGTGGAATCACCAACATAAGCCCGGTATTTATTAGGCACTCCTGGCGTACCTATATTAATGCCTAAGCATTCTAGGGCTACTTCCCTCGTGGCTCTGTCCGTCCGTCCGTCTGTTTTTCTGTCTGTAACGCGTTACACAATTCACTGCATGCATATGTACACATGAGGTCATATGGAGATGTATATGAGAATGCCTTATGACTACGTATGACTAATGAGATTTATGATTATTACTATATATAGTGAGTACTGAGGTATAAGGGTTTGGGTAATAAGACTAAAAAGATTAGTTACGATAAGATTAGTTAAGCGTAACGGGGATTAATTCAAGGTAGTTAGGAGTACTGAGGCTAATATATTTGTTAAATTATGAGACTGATCGAGAGTTAATAATTGTTAAATCAACGCAGCCTAATTAGGAATAATTAAGGGTGCATTGAGATTAGTTAGACCTAATTCAGTAATCTGAATTATTAATTCGATACAGACGTCCCCGTCATAACGTTAACTATGCCTAATTAAGTAATTAAGCAAATTATATTATTATAAAAATATCTATGCCTGAATAATTAACGAAATAATTAGGTTCATTTACCTAAAGCTTCACCTGGAGTTCACTCTTTCCGAATAAAGTGAGGTTTATTTACGCTATGGGGGGAGTGGGCAGCCAGAGCTCCGTACTACGAAAAAGTATGCAGAAACTGTACTGGAGTTGTCAAAGCATAAGCCTACCCCCAAATTTCAATTTGGCCCACCCCCAAAGATTAACTTGGCCAACTCCCAAAATTCAAGTTGGCCCACCCCACAATTTCAATTTGGCCCACCCCCTAATTTGAACTTGGCCCGCTTCCAAATTTTAAGCTGGCCCACCCGCAAATTTTAGGTTTGGCCCACCCCGAAATTTAACTTGACCCACTCCCAAATTTCAAGTTGGCCCACCCACAAATTTAAGTTGCTCCACCCCAAGTATAGGCTTCCCCGCGGATTTTCTGTGGACCCTATGTATATCTATGGTTGTTCTCTCTAATCAATGCTTTAATTTTTCCTCATCGCTTATGAAGATGCCATTCCTCTACATATATTATGTTATAATTGTCATTATGATACATATATGATACATTATAATGATTACATGTCGTAAATTTGCACATTACGCATTTTTGTGCAGGTACAATTATACCTTACGCTTTTCGCGTGGCGGACAGATCTTGCTGCGGTACTCGCCAAAAAATGCTTATGCACTAAAATACGTTGGGAGTGCTTATTAACTAGCCGGCATATGTTGGTCCTTAAACGCTTCCAGTGTGCTAGCGTACCAAGCGCGGTTTGCTAGCAGCAGACGCTGCATTTCAGGCCTCACCTGTTGCGCATACACCTGAAGTGGGAGGCAGTCCAGCAGCCGCTTGTCTACTTGCTCCGGCCACCAGTAGATGGCGCTACAAGCGGACGTGCTTCCCCTTGCTACCTGTTGCTGGTGCTCTAGGCAGCCTCCGCAGAGCACAGGCCACGCGCTCGCATGTTCCCCTTTATAAAGGACCACCATGTACGTGTTGACGGCGCTCTGCCTGAACCTGCCGGCACACATTAACTCTATTTATTGTAATTCTTATTCATTGTACTTCCATAGGCTACAGGTATACTGCGGTTATTCAGTAGGTCATTATGTAAACGATACCCGTAAGTAACGTTTTTAGAATTTATTTTCGAGAAAGTAACAACTCGCAAACTTTTTGCGTGTCATTACAATTTAGCAAACCTCGCGTCACAAGCGAATTCGAGGACGCGCAGTGTGTATTGGCAATAACTGTGTTTTATTGACCATGCATAGGGTCTAGCTTTGGATCAGAAGCAGCCACAAGGCGCCAACATACTACGATGCAGAACAAACCTACCCAGCTTCGATTTAATTCTGCCGCATTCTTATGGTTGTTCGTAGAAAATTTCGCCAGAGCTTTCCACTTCTAGATCATTTGTTACACACGTTCTTTTGTATGTGTAATAGCACGCCTTAAGTAATTGCAAAACAGCAAATGGGGATGCTGTCATGACGTCTCATACTACGGATTGTCCCTGATCACTCTAGAAAAGTAATTTGTCATTACAATAGGACCCAAAGAACACATTGCTTAGAACGCCGCACATTGTGTATGGTTTAAGAACGGTTTCTCCTGCACAGATAAAAAATAATTGTATGTTTTGCGAACAAGATTTCCGTTAGTGCACAAACAAGTCTTTTTCGCCGTGGTATTGGTCAGGGAGAAGATTTAAAATGGTTGTACTATGACTTTACCTGGCCGGACCTCCTGTGAAACCCTACACTACAATGGAGCAAAGTCATGCTCAAATCAAACTTTTATCATATTACTTGCCTATCGTCAATCTGATTGTGTGTAAATTATTTTGTTTTGTTTTCCCCCTAATAATGATATACATGAGTTCGAGCACATTACATAGAATCTTGTCATACTGTTTGATTTATTCTGCTTGAACATTTGCAAGCCACTCAACAAAAATTTACAGCAGGTATATTATTATTATTGTTATTATTATTTCGCCGCACAATTAAGCAAATAACGAAATTGGGCTAGTTTCAGTATGTTACATTGAGCAACATGAATGAGTAGAAAGCCACACTTCACTGCAACGTATAAGTACGTGATTTTGTTTGGCCAAATTATTTAGAGAATATCAAAAGCAAACTATTCGTCTAGGCATAAAGCTTGTAAACAGGGATAAGGTGCCTCAGAAAGGCTGGCCGACGTTTCGATAGGAGGACCTATCTTCGTCAAAGGCGGCGACATTCATAAAATATCGGCTTAGACATTACCAAAATATGGCACATTCATCATTCACAACATTCTCTTTACTAACAAGCATAGGTCGGCATGCTCACTCATGATTCGACTCACTGAGACCCAGAGCGACCCGTGAGCTCGGCTGTGTAGAACTTTGGCGAGTTTAAGTCCGAGTGAGCCAGGTTGAGTAGGCTTTTGGTGGTACGACGTCTGAATGAACCGCGAGAAAAAAATTAATTTCGTGCCTGAGTTTGAACGACTTCTCTATATTTTGCCGACCTAAATACAAAAACATTGATTACTCTCTTTAACGTTGCTTTTTAGTACTAACGTAGTTTTGATAGTAAATAACGTAAGTACTAACGTAGTTTTGATAGTAAATAACGTAGTTTTAATAAATAAGGGCCCTGGAGCAACCTTCGCACGAAATAACCACTGATTTTTCTAGGTGTCTTTTTTTCCTCAGGGTTATATGATCCCAAGAGAACGAGTGATGGAAGCTATAGGAATCTTCACGAACGCACCGAGTTTTCTATACGACATCTGGGCATACATTGCGAGAAATATAGGACTCTTGGTTCTACAAACACATCCCAAATACCAGGCAAGTAGGATATCACGATCTTAGGCGTACTTATGTTAGTAGAATGTTTTCCACAAAATAATGTTCAGCTTCAGCTTAAGGCATGGACATTAGTAGCGCACGAATTAATAACGTGGCATGATGATTTGGATGAAGCATGCAGACAAGGATAGGTCAGATGCGGCCTGTCATTATAGCCAACAGGCGTTGCGTCTTGTAACGGCGTCACAACTACACTTCTCATCGAGATCGGGGCTGATCCGTATAAAGCCAGATTCGGTCAAGTATGCTACTGCACGGTCACTGTCGCATCGGGATCGTGATCCGACGATCCCAATCCGTGAATCGCGAATTTGTTTCTTGATCACGATCGCAGGCTGATGTATGCGCCCTCTAGCGCAAAATTCTGGCAACACAAAAGAAATTAAAGGCAGCTTAACAAAGAACATTTCAAAACACTTTTATCAGCAACACTGAGCTGCAAAATTAAAGTATTGTCCAAATTGTCCAGATAAAGAACTTATAAAGCATATTAGAGGAATTTTACTAGTGCTTCTTGCCCACTAACGCCACGTGATGGCCTTTATCTGACCCAAACTCTATCGGGGTCGTTGAACTGTGCAGCAACGACCGTTGTTGATGGCGGTCAAGAAATCCGATCCATATCGGCCCCTATCGTCATCAGAAGTGTACGGGTGAGAACGGTATTATACGTGCTATCTTTTTTGGGAGTTGCAATACAAAATCATGCTCAAAGAGACATAGCTAGTTGTCGAATAACTCCTTTTCTTTAGCACATGCAGTTTCGTGCGCGAAATTCCAGCACTTGTTATTTCAATACGTTGCTCGTAGACAATCCGTACACGCGTTGGCCAGAAGATTTACGTTCTAATTTCGAGTGACTGCAATAACATCGGCCAAAGTAAGCGCTGCAGAATACTGTCGATACGTCCCACTGGTACGGGCAAGGGGACGAAACGCGCCGCAAGTGCAGCTGGCAGCATGAGACACTGCTGACTAGTGCAGCGTTCTGAAACCCTCTAAAATCGCCACCTGTCCCTATATACTGTTGCGCTCGGGCGCATGCGTCTGTCCTCACCAAGCACCGAAGCCGGGCGCAACCGTGAAATAGCGTGATAATGTGCAGTCACGCATGATTGTTGTGTACAAGACGTTGTGTTTCTCTCTCCATTCTTCACGGCAAGGCTTTAAAGAAGGATAGCGGAGCCACGTCGAGGGCATTCTCTGCATCTTCCGGTGGCAGTTATGCCGGATTATAGACGTTCTTCTTCGTCCGGCGTCGTGTTCCTGTCTCGGCTCGGAGCCCTACTCAGCCAAAATCAATACCCATGACGGCGCCACTGCTCCATTATCTATGCGTCTTGTGTACCATGTGTTCTGTAGTACGAATATGGATTGGTGATTCGGTTTAGATATAAACACACTTAGAGCACTTCCTTGCACAGGTAAGTCAGGAAATCAGAACTCTTCTATAACCTTAGTGTCGAGCTCCCAGGGGCCTAGGAACTCGCCGGCTTTCACTTTGGCTACTCTCCATCGTAGACTGTGCCTGGGTTTGAGCGAGGGATTTGATGCGATCTGATTTGCCTGAGGGATCTTGATGCGAAAGCAACTGCACGACTTTCGCCAACTGATTGTTCTTGTAGAAGTAGGACTTTCGCCAAGTGACTCTTCTTGTAGAAGTACGGACGCAAGCTCGTATGGCTCCAAATTCGGGGCATCCAGAAAACACGTCGAATCTCATGACTGCAGCATGCCGCAGCCAGAGTTTTTTTTTCTGGATGTATTTCTGCTCTGCCATAGTAAGGGATTTTGGTTTGAAAGCAACTACACGTCTTTCATGATCTGATTGTTCTTGTAGAAGTAGGGCCTTCGCCAATTGATTATTTCTGTACAACTACGGAGGGAAGCTCCAATGGCTTCGAAGCCATAGAAAAATTCTACGGCTTTTACTCCTTCAAGAATGCGAGATATCACGCGCTGGAAAACTTCCGGGGCAGGCTTAATCCCCTATGGTAGGCGGCTGTACAATAACACCCGAACGCACCAGATAGAATCCAACTTGCGCATTTAGCGTGGACAAGAATGTGGTGGGTCTAACCTGCCCAATCACTTGGTCCACTCATGACATTAGGTTACGCTGACGCAGGACCACATGCTAAGTTTTGTCAAATCCATGGGCAGTTGAAAGCCAATGGACTTCTCAGGGGCAACAGTTAGTCCTGCGTACTATCCCGTTGATTTTCCACTCGACGAATCGCGTGATCTCCTTCCAGTTTGTCTAGTTCAGTTTTCACCAGTCATAAAAGTGGTTAAATAATTCTTCTTGGCACGTTCAAGAAAAATGGCATAACTCCGTGCTTAATGCCAATGTGGTATGCATCAGGCATTGTACCTAAGCCAGAGAAGAGCGAAGCGGCAGGTTTTGGCATAGCTTGAAGCGTCACAGTTTTGCGGTCATCGATTACGGCGTTGACAAAATGGATGATGCCGACATCGATTATCAGTGCGCCACCACATACAGTCGTATCGATACCACCAATGACGTATAGTTGTTGTATCGAGTGACTATGCGGTAAGTGAAAGCTGCAGAAAACGTACCACTGAGGTTGTCTGCAGCGTCCAATACCGAAAAGCTTATCGCTTTCTGGGCTGGCTAACGAGGCAGGACGTCCCGAAAGCCACTGAGGGACGACGGACACGTCGACACCTGAATTCACTTACAAGAGAACAGCATGTTTCTTGACGCCCACACTCGTGCAGCGTTCGAAAAGCCTGTTTTATTTCGCGACCGGTACCTTTATGCTAATGAGGCCATCACTGTCATTTACAAACGTCATTCAAGTGGCATTTGTAAGTGCAGGTGACAGCTGAGAAATTGACGATGAATTGTCTATGGTGGTAACTTAAAAAGGAATTAATATGATTTTAGCTAGTTAGCTTTTTATAATAAACACGACATAGTATCTTGTGCCATTCTATTCTATCGTTTATTCCGCCAAGAAATTTGTCTCAAAAGCAAAAAATTATTCAAAATATTTTGTCGATTCCACTGCCATTATAGCCGAAAATGTGCATATTTGCGCGAAACAGATTTTATTTAAAATTTGGACCCCGGGTATAACTGTTTCTGTTTTACTTACATTTATTTCATTTTTTGCACACGTCAAGAAATGCATTTCTTATTTTCTCCCTCTTCCTCGCCCTACACAGACATGGCCGCTTGAGAAGATCCAGCGTCGCTTGGACTCCTTCCTAATGCCCAACTTGGAGATCGCGACTAAGTTCATTCTGACGCCTGACATCCACGATGTCATTCTGATTCAGGGCGTCGCTATTGACAGCGAGACGCAGGAGTACCTGATTGGTCCCATGTACGTGCCTCGCAGCACTCGCAGGCTCAGCTTCCCGGTAAGGCGACAACCGCCACTCAAAAGAATACTGTACTCGTAGCACCGTCACTCCCGCAATCGTCTCGTGGGAACTTTGATTTAGTCCGTGGTGTACGCATGGGAAATTGCTTAAGTGCGCGCGTTTAATTGCAACTTAGCTATTACAACAACATAAGTAAGTGTAAATGTAGCTGAAAAAATTGGCAGAAGCCACCTCGAGATGAGATATCGACGGTAATGCGCTTACCATTGAACCAATATAGCAATGTAAAATATTGCTGCCGTTGAAACTAGTTTCGCGTGTGGCGTTTACTGCAGTGGGGCTCCTCTTTCACGCTTCCCTAAGAACACTCGGCGCCATCTAGCACCGCCGCTGCAAAACCTGTGCGTGGCCTCCGAAATGCGTGGCGCACCGGTGCATTCGAATGCTTACGCAGCATCATGCGGCCACCGGGCTCCTCTCTCGGAGTTCTTCTTGGGCACGCTGCGCCATCTAGTGGCGCCGCCGAGTAGTCCGCGCGTGGCCTCCAAGACGAAAAGCGTGGCGTGCTGGTGCCTGCGAATGTTCAGAATTGGCCCTTTGCTGGCCGCCTACTCAGTGGCACATACTCGTTGACCTAAGTTGGAGAGGTGTTCATTGAACAGTGGCACATGCACAGTGCATTTTTGGCGCAGCCTACTAAAGCGTCGGGTTGCTATTCTTGTGAGGTAGGTCTGATTTCACCCAGCATCGGATAAACACTAACGCTCTATTTCATCATTGTAGAGTTTTTGTCATTTGCTGCACGTTCTGAATGGCACATACTTAGTTACCCAACTTGGCGTCAAATAGGTTCATTCAAGAGTGGCACTCACCTACTAGTACATAACCAGTGACCCAAGTTGACATCGAAGAGGGTCACTGAAGACCATCACCAACTGAGCTGTACATACCTAATGCTGCAAGTCGGCGTCAAAGAGTCTCATTGAACAGTTGTACCTACCCAGTCCCATGTCTGCAGTGATCCATGTCAGCGTGAAAGAGGTTCGTTGATTAGTGCCCCACATGTACACATTGCCGCATACTTGGTGACACAAGTTGGCCCGGCAGTTGGTTTCGAACCCTCTTCCATCGGTAGAGCAGGTTGATGCACTAACCATTCGACCATACACAGTGGCCTACGTAGGCGGGAAAACGGTTCGATGCAGACGTGTATAGAAAGCCTCCTGGAAAATGCGTGAAATACCCAAGGATTACTTACACTTTTATAAAAGTACCTTGATGAACCACGTCTTTTTCACCTCCACGAACGGGGCCCAGCCTACTGCACACAGTCACGATATGCTCCTAAGCTGTGTCCTTGTATTGAGTTCTTTGGAACGCAGCACGTCGTAGACGCCCGTACATTTGACATACATTTCCCTTCTATCTGCGACGTGCAGATCTTGTAAGCACTGCTCGCTATGCTGCTCCATCGCTCTCTCAATACACTTTCGCCTTCTCCGGTGATGCACAGAAGAAATGGACTCTAAAGAGAAATGCGGTATTGTCCGCCTTAATTGCATCATGAGGGATCGCGCCAATTGGCATAGGCGCAATATATTCACATGTTCTTTGTAAAAGTTATTTAGGCTATTGTTGACGGAGTTTCTCTGCCTTAAATTGCGTTAAAAGTAATTGTGCACACGTGAATGTGCATGTCTAACGATATCATGTTCCTATTCATTAATACATGAGATTTCAAGTTCTACGTTACGGTTGGCTCCACGTGCGCATTTTAGGAAAAGGCTAAATGTGCATACTTTTCTGCGCTCTTGATCATACACTGCCGTATCAGTTGGTATGCTTGTGCAACAAGTCTTAGCTCTGTCTAAAGTGTCTCTGTATAGATAGTTAAGTGCACGATTCCCATACAATAGCCGCTGAAAATGCACTCAATATGAACAAAAACATGCAGTAGGTTGGACGCAGTATTACTAACTTGAAGGCTTACTAACTCGGGCACCTAGATGTCGCCATAAAGTACATGACGTACCTCCATAAATTACTGTTATCGTGTCAAAATTTCATGGTGCAAGAAATAAACTCCGGTATTGCATCAGCAACAAATGCGTTGAAATAATCGCGTAAGCTTCCTTTCTTCTATCATGTGGTGGAGGAAATAATTGAAATTTTTACTGTTGTAAGTGAGCCCAACAAAGCTATCTCCGTCACTAAAATGACCCGAAGTATGACCTGCTGTTTAATATTTGTTCGTACATATTTTTTTTAGAAACACTGTATAGAATTTACAGCGAAGTTACCTTAACTGGCACTATCGATATCTTGTTAAATGTCAGTATGATATCAGTATGAACGTTAAGAAGCATTTCGGATAGATACAAAAGGCTGATATTGATTGTTTTGTTCTCATATTGATGACAGCAAAAATAGAGAGCAGTAAGGCTATTATAAAAAACAAATAATCGTTGCAAACATATCTGGGAGTTAATACTCAGTTTGAAGGCCTCTGATGCAATGAAAAATATTTATGGAACGTGATAGAGATACAGATATACGAAAAAGATATAAACCAACACGTGAAACTTTTCGTCGAACATTGTAGTTTCACATTACTGATATGGAGTTACGGCTTCATGGCATTACACTAAAGGACTTGTAAAGGAAAAAAAAAAACGTGTTTTGTAAATTTTGCATGGCACCTTAATATCTAAGCGTCCCTGCTGAAAGCCATTTGCCAGTGATGTGCAAGTTGGTTAACTACACCATTTTCACGCGGGCTCTGTTACATAGGGAAAAGTGGTCGATGTATTAATGATCGTTTACGAGAACACGCATACTCGCTCATGGGCTTAGTCGCAAGTCACCTTACGGATCACCGTAGAAACTGTGGAGGCTCCCCTTATCTTGTAAAATGTACGCTCCTGGGACCATACCGCGAGCGACGAGCTCGTGAAATACATGGTGCTTTCGTAATACACGAGCATAGTGATTCATTTGTAAGCGTGCCCTCTGTATGCCCACATTGCAGCGAAATGTGCTACTTATGAAATTTAACGATAAATTGGAGGCAACCGTGGCATGTCGCATATGTGTACATTTTTGTGCCTTTCTGCGCATAGGATTTCAATATATTGCAACTGAAAATGCAATAAAGAATAGTGGTCCGTCAGCGCTGGGTTCGTCTTCTTTGCTTTCGCCCTGCCCTTCACGATGTGTTAGGCACAGCTCCTAGGCACCCGTTCCTGCGGCGAGCGTCGGCGTCACTTGTAACCAGCGAACGAGCACAGCGAAAGCTGAGAGCGAACGCTGCGCGCAGTGGGAATGAAAAAAGACGTGAGAGCGAGGAGGCACGAGGAGGAAAGGGGCAAGGAGGGGGCAAGGAACCATGAGGCAGAAAGCGGAGCAGGCTATGGCGAAAGGATGAGGACGAAAGCGGAGAGCCGGCGGCGACCACGCACGCAGCCAGCGCGGAAACAGCACTGGCGTGTGCTTGGGACCCACTGCGCATGCGCTACTTGAGCTGCGGCACCGCCGCTACCAGTGGACGCGCTCCACGCGTCCCTGTGTTCGCGCTTTCCTTCTGAAGAGTGAACGAGGCAACCGGTGGAAATGCTTCCCCTGCCGCTGCTGCTAAACAAGCTACCCGAACAGAGATTCAGCGCCACCACCGAGAGCACACTGTTGTTCAGAATCGAATTCTTCGCCAGAATATACCGCGAATTCAGAACACCTAAACAGCTGCGCTCAAAATTTGCATTAGTGAATATCGTAATCATCGGTAAAGCTTTGTATACCCTTCATCAGGATACAGCGGCTCCTTTTATACCTAGCGGTGAAGTAAGAAGGACCTTGCAAGACATGTCCTGGTGAAAACAGTTGGGAGGAGAAGCTGAAATACCAGTCAACCTAAACAGAGATGTAGGGCACCAGAGAGATGAAAGGATGCCAAGTTTATATTAATACATAAGAAGACAGAGGTTAAAGGATTCAAGAATTTTAGGCCCATTAGCTTGCTTTCATAGTGTAAAAAATATTCACCAAGATAACATCCACTAAATTAGGTTAACACTTAAATCTTCCGCGCGAACAGGCTGCCTTCAGGAATAAATTGTCTATAATGTATCACCTCCACGCCATTAACTACGTAATGAGATATCCGCGTAGTACATTCAGCCCTTCTATATTGCCACGTGCGTTTATTTCAGCTTCTAGCGACGCGAGCTACGCAGCTCGCGTCGCTGCGACGCAAGCGGCGTCGCTTGACGCGTTTCGATCATGCACGCGAAGCGTATAAATACGGGACCACCGCCTGGGCTGGCTCAGTCCGACGAACCACCCAGACGCGCTTGCTGCTATCGCCGTCACCGCGTTATTCGCTTGATTTCGGGCACAAGTTCGCCCATTAAACTCTCTTTAAGTCTACCGCCGACGCAGTGTCCCTTTCTGTCTGCCTGCGTGCCAGGTAGCTCACAGTCACCTACGTGACATTTTGGTGGAGGTGCTTATGCTTCGGACACCCCCTCAAAGCCGTGACACCAGCCCAAGTGCATCTGGAGCCGGCGACGCGGAAGACAGCTCCAGAGAAGACAAAAAGGAGGAAACCCGGAGCAGGCGCCGACTACAAGGACTGCCGGCTGAATTGGGACCACTACCTGCCCCTGGTCGCCGTGTGAACCACCGCTCGACGTCACCAATGCAAGCCGCCACCACACCTGCACCGCTCGTCGTCCAACAGCCGCGAGTACCTCCGCTTTTTAGCGGCTCCACTTGCGAAGATGTGCAAGATTGGCTGGAACGTTACGAAAGAGTTGCAACCTTCAACAAGTGGTCTGACGAAGAAAAACTTCGGAACGTCTTCATCTCTCTCGAAGACTCTGCTAGAACCTGGTACGAGAACCAGGAGCTGTTCCTGACAACGTGGGAGGCTTTCAAAAGGCACTTATCTGCAACTTTCGCAAGTATTCTACGCAAAGAACGAGCTGAGGCCTTGCTTCAAACTCGTCAGCAGCATCCAAACGAGTCCGTAACCGTCTTTGCGGAAGAAATGCAAAAGCTCTTCCACCATGCGGACGCCAACGTGACTGAAGACAAGAAGCTTCAGTACCTTATGAGAGCCGTCAAGGAGCAACTTTTCGTCGCTCTCATTCGCAACCCGTCGAGGACCGTCGCCGAATGGATTAGCGAAGCGGCCACTATCGAGAAGACGCTCGAGCTTCGCGCAATGCAATACGACCGCAACTTACGCGCTCCTCCGTCAGACTGCGACGACTCCCGAAGTGCCTCCGCAGCGGCCCTTCGAGATACCATCCGTGCCATCGTGCGCGACGAGCTGCGCAAGTTGCTACCGGGTGCGCAACCTCAAATATCCTCGCTCGCCGACGTTGTAAGGGACTGCAGCTTATGTAACAGTAATGTTTACCGGGAAATGCAGGAGGCGAAGCTATGCACGGAGGCGAGCTTTCTGCTAGAAACGCAGTCTCTTACGGAGGCAGGATCCCAGAGATAGTGAACTGTCAAGACAAAAAAAATTTACAACTTTCTCAGGTTTCTCTTATTGTTTCGCAGTTTTAATATTTAAGTCAGAGAGCATGCAACATAAAACGCACGCGCTGTCGGTGTTTTGTTTCATAACGTATGATTGAGGGCTGTCATTTATCAAATTGTCAAACACTAGAAGAAACACTCGTGTTTGGCCACGTTTACGTTAAATTTAGAAATTCTATTGACTTTCATGTGTGCATTGCTTTGCAGGGCATCTTTCACGACCGGGTGAGACCTGTGGTGATAGTGATGGCAGACAAGCGCTACCGTTTGCCGCAAGAGATAGACTGGCTGCAGCGCAACGAGGGTGCGGAAAACAACTACGAGGAATACATGAAGCAAGAATTTGGAGAAGAGCAGATGTACATCCAGGAGGACTTTTGACCTGGTCCTTGTACACTCCTGTACGCACACGACTTCGGGCGGAGTTCGTGTAAATAATGTAGACAGAAAATTAAGCGTGATAATTTGCTAAGGAAACTTTTGTTTACTCCCGAGCAGCAGTTTCTTCTTGCGTTTTGTCTAATCCAGTGAAGATGTCTGTGACCTTTGCCTTGGAACTTTATTTTCTTTCCGCATTTTTCTAACGGCCTTCGCGCTTCTTATATGATATGTCATTGAATTGTACTCTGGCTCAAATAGCAAGGAAACATCAAGCTGCGTTTTAAAGATGAATGCCAATTGAAGAACCAAGCAGTAGAAATGGTTCAGTGGTACCAAATAGAACCAAACATGTTCTGAAACGCTCATGGTATGGTTCTGGTTTGTTTCTATGTTGCTTTATTGACACAACTTTGTCGATGGCTTCTTCATGCGTATACATCGGTTTCCAATTTTCCGCAAGTCAATAAGTAAGCAAATCGTGGCTCCCGACGTTAAGTTAGTGCGCAAGCGTAAAAAGCCAGTAAGGGTTAGCCTAAGTGGTGGTGAATCGCAGGCCTAATGGAGAAAATGAGGGTTGGGATCCCACCTCCGGCTAGCTTTTTCATCTACATCAGTGAGCAGATTTGGTGAGCTTTAGTGAGCAAATGAGAATGGCAGGTGATAAATCGTGCAATGAAATTCAATATGCTATATTGCCAAATTAAATACACACATACCATTTGTCATTTACAGCACCAAATCGTGCGATACAAAACTGTGTTCATTAACAACGCGCAACGGCAAGCGCGTGCGCGCATGACAGTAGATATGGGCAGTGGGCAGTTAAGCACTACAACAGGTTGAAAATCAAATATTCGCAAAATCAGGCTCGGTGACAGTGACACAAAGCAGAGTCGATCAGATGAATTGGTAGGGCAGCTTTTTTCGAGTGGCTATTTTTCATTGATCTATTTTAAATGTGTAAGCATTTCCGTCGTTACCGAACGTGGAAACTGACCGTCCGTCCCTCGTTCGCGTAAACCGATCGCTTTCAAGATAGAGCGAGCCAGCTATAGAAGACGACGAAGACTAATGCGGCGCCAGAAGGGACACGAGCGCGTCTCTGTGACCATATGACGTGTACAATCAGGCACGCGCCACAACTCTGGAGCAGTCATGGCTTCGGATCGTAACATCATAAGCGCACCTGGTGCCCGCACCTGCAGTAGTTGGCTTGTCTCATCAGTTTACGTTGCGCCACCTTCCGCAGGAGTTCGTGTCACCGCAGCGCTGTCACATTTACGACCATCACCCAGTTTAACTACACGATCAGCAACAAACTCACGAACTAACCAACAACAGACATTGCACCTGACAAATGTTGCATACATTTCCTTAATTTCCTACATCCCCCTCGTCATTTCACCCTACGTCCTCATTCGCTGCGGGCTCTCTATAACAAGAGTGAACATTGCTTCTACTGGCCTCTTCTACGTCGTATCTGGCAGGCTTCATTTCACAGTTCGGTGTTGAAACCACGCTTCTCCGTTTCCCAATTTTGTAATGTTGGTATAATTGCGTTCTCGCAATTATACCAAACACACCAGCGCACGACCACTCAACATTACGTCGTTACTACGAAATATTTACGCATCCTTCAGATGACTTCCTGAGGAGATTCTACGAACAATCTTTCTCTTCTGACATGTGGGGGTCGGCGTGTCATCCCCTCCATAAATATCGCGATGTTCTCGTTCGGCGGCTGCATGTGAGTTTGCAGTACAGCTTGGGCTTGCTTTTCGCGAAGGACACTCGTGAAAGTCTGCGGGAAGCCGCTGCGCAATAGATCCCATGACTTGGGCCGATTCTCCGGTCTCAAACCAAGTCCTGGCGGCGTCTTCTAAGACGAAATACACATGCCGTAGCTTGCCGTGCGGGTTCCAGTTATTGAATGCCGCGACCCTTTCGTATGTTTCCAGTCAATTATCCGGTTCTTCAAATGATGTTCCACGGAAAGTGGGTGGCTCCCTGGGCGGTTGCAGTCCGATTAGGGACGCTGGGGCTGCCATTGGGGTTGTGGACTTGGGTACGATCTTGGTTGTCTGAGGTAGAAGTCCGTGTTCCGGGAGCAGGGGTTCTAGCCAGCGGCTTGCTCGTTGGTCCGGGACAACGTTGGCCTTCGGGTACGGGTTTGGATCACGGCTTGTCTGGGGCGCCCGGTACATGAACGCAAAGCACCTCAACCAGACGTCACGTGCTAGTGACAGTCCAGAACACAGTAGCGAAACTTGAAATGGTGAAACTGACTCTTTTGATTTATCTACCGTCAATGTCAAAAAGACATTAAAGAAGGGAGCAGTTGCAGATAAACGATTAGGTACAAAACAATGTCGTTCCATTTTCTACAGTAGTAGCTGTTACAATAATACGGTAAACAAGAAAACAGTCGTAATGCCTTACACAACATGCCTTCAAAAGGAAATGCAAACTTCCTATAGTAATTGACATCTTTTCATCACATGATGACTTAAAACACGGCAGGTATTGCACTACTTAACAACTCAGAGTCTTAAATGCTAAGTATCTGTCAAGTCTGTTCATGGTATTGAGCTTAATCACTATTCAGTTTCACATATCTGAGTACTCTCTCGAATTGTCATTGTCCCAGGCCATGTGCAGAGTGGATAGCGGGCATCCACTGCAT
Organism: Dermacentor andersoni; assembly: GCF_023375885.2. Taxonomy (NCBI): domain Eukaryota; kingdom Metazoa; phylum Arthropoda; class Arachnida; order Ixodida; family Ixodidae; genus Dermacentor; species Dermacentor andersoni. The sequence goes on along the minus strand of NC_092818.1, from coordinate 46,929,106 downwards.
ACGCAAGAGCTGAAAACTTCGGTCTCTAGACAATCTCGTTGTGTGGTTGACCCCATGTACAAGTGACGGCTGGTGTAAGGGGCGCCCCAACCCGAAGTCTCCGGACTGTTTTGTTGCCCGATAATCTATCCACGGGAGTGATGAGCGTGCCCTCATCCTTCTGAGTGTCTGCTCCTTTCCCCACAACCTTTCTCGAGTATAGCAAGTTTCTCTCTCTGCCTTCTTAGCCACCTTTCCTATTTCCCGCCCTCGCCCTATGGATCGAAGCTAAGGCTGCTATTAACTTGTTTCTTGACTTCGTCGGTTCTGCCCTTTCTCTGCATCCTCTACCTACATCCTCTCCTCCATTCTATCTGCCTCCCTTCTTTACTTTGGACGTTAGTGCAAAGGTGAGGGCTGAAGCATCTACAATGCTTTTGCGGTGGGTCATTAATTACAGCCGTAAAGAGGGTATGGGGCAACACTCAGGGAGCTCCAACGGGTATTGTACCGGCGCAATGGAAAGATCCAAACGAGTTTCTTGCGTCGCCTTTTCTCTCTGCCACGCTCCTGCCTAGTATATCCATGCTCTGAACCACCTGTCGACACGGCGTGCAAGACAGCGACAGCAGTAGTAGTAGCTGCAGCAGCAGTGGAACGATTGAAGCAAGAGTGAAAGCAAGCTTCGCTCTAAAATTACGGCAGAGCTCATCTCACGACGACTGTCAATGGCAATGCGATTACCATTTCAGCTATGTAGCAATGCACGTTATTGCTGATTTGCCATTTGTTTAAAATCTGTAATAGGCATTCTGAGACTTTCATGCCTTCAGCTCTATGCGACATACCCTGCCTCAGGCATCAGCCCACTTTGGTGGTGCACTCGCTTGCCAAAGTCCCCCATGAACCAAACGGTATGACGAAGAATGCATGACGACGACGCGTTGTAAGCGGTGGAGTAACGAAACAGGAATGACGTCGATGGAACGAAAAAAATGGTACGATGACGGCGGCATCCCGACGTTATGATGACGATTGTGAAATGAGGATGGTACACCGACAACAGAGTGATAATGGCCGCATGAGGAGAGTCAGATGCCGACGACAGTATCATGGCAACGAGATGAAGAAGCTGGCATGAGGATCATCGCGCGGCCATAAAGGTTTGGCGATGACTGCATGACAACAAATGCATTACAGTGAGTGTCTTACGGCGACGTTATGACGGCAACGGAATGGCAACAGCAGCCTAATCACGATTCAACGACTATCACATACTTACGCTAGACTTACAGAGTAGGAGTGACATCGATGGAACGATGAAGGCAGTATGACGATAACGGCATGACAGCAATGGAGTGATGTTCTTGAAGTGATCGCGATGGTAAAATGAATAGGTTACGACAACAGCATGGAGAAGATGCTATGACGGCAACAGTGTGACGAGGATGGCGTGACGATGACGGCATGTAAAGAGTGAGGGGATAAAGTTAAAATAAGGTCGATAGAACGACCACGACTCCACCACGATGATGGTGCGATGACGACGCAATGATGATTGTGGCATGCCATCGGTATGAGTACAGTTATATGATGCTGAGTGCATTAGGACGAGGCCCTGACGACCGCTATATTACAAGACTGCATGAGGACGATGGCGTGACGAGGACAGCATGACGCGAGTCGGTGGGCCAAGCTGAATTGACGCTATCACGATTGAATGACTACAGCGTAATAACGCTAGAATGAGGGAAAAGGAATGACGCCGATGGAATGGCGAATGCATTGTGTCGACAATGGCGTGATGACAATAGGATGATGTTTCTGTAGTGTTGACAACTGTAAAGTGCCAGCGGCACAATGACGGCAAGACAGCGACTGCGTGACGACGACGGTTTGAGGGTGACGGCATGACGAGAATGGCAGGACGAGGTTAGAGCGGTGACGATGAATCATCACGACGACTCTATGACGAGGAAGCAATGACGAGAATTGCATAACAAAGGTATGAGAACATGAGGACTACTCTATCATAAAGGCTGTATGACACGATTGCCTGACGATGATGGCATGAAGAGAGCCGCACGCCGAAGCTGGAATGACGGCGATAGAACGACCACGATGGCATCATGATGACGGTATGACAAGGAATGCGGGACAAGTATGTACATAACGAGAGTCAGATGACGAATCTGTAATGACGACGATGCAACGACCACCATGGCATCACACCCACTAGCGCATGCATAGTGGTCCAAGGTATTAGACGATTCCGGCCACTGGGTCGGGCTAGAAGCCGTCACGATGACGACGTTAGAAGACTCAGAGATCGAAGCTAGAATGACGACGATGGAACAACCACAACCGCATCACGATTACGAGCACATACCCAGTTGGCCAACTTCATGGACATCTTCGGCCACTGGGTCGGCGTTAGATAGATAGATATAGATAGATAGATAGATAGATAGATAGATAGATAGATAGACAGACAGACAGACAGACAGACAGACAGACAGACAGACAGACAGACAGACAGACAGACAGACAGACAGACAGACAGACAGACAGACAGACAGACAGACAGACAGACAGACAGACAGACAGACAGACAGACAGACAGACAGACAGACAGACAGACAGACAGACAGACAGACAGACAGACAGACAGACAGACAGACAGACAGACAGACAGACAGACAGACAGACAGACAGACAGACAGACAGACAGACAGACAGACAGACAGACAGACAGACAGACAGACAGACAGACAGACAGACAGACAGACAGACAGACAGACAGACAGACAGACAGACAGACAGACAGACAGACAGACAGACAGACAGACAGACAGATAGACAGATAGACAGATAGACAGATAGACAGATAGACAGATAGATAGATAGATAGATAGATAGATAGATAGATAGATAGATAGATAGATAGATAGATAGATAGATAGATAGATAGGCAGTCAGGCAGGGAGGCAGGCACAAAGCGCATTAAGTAGGCAAAGAATGCTAATCGCATTAAAAACCTTCAAACAGAATCACTCCTAAGAGAAGTCGCAGTTTCGCCCGAATGGCGAAGGATCGATTGTGATAGCAAATTAGCAGACAGGCATGCGAAGTAAAAATAGTGGTTTTCCCGGCCGCATGAACTTGTAAATATTTACGTACTGATTAAATTAACAAGCACGGCGTCATGCAGGTCGAAACAAACGTGAACACATCTCACTCGATGACCCCGGACAATCGCTGTCAAAACGATGGCGTAAGGCAGCGTGGTAGCAGCAGCAAGGGATTCGACTTTCGTGCTGCCTCTCGCATCAACGCGAACTAAGCCGAGAAAACACAGCGTACGGCAGACTCTGTAGCTGTTGCAGGTGGCCTTGAGAACGCGTCTCCCTTTGTACCCCCCCCCCCCCCCCAAAGGCTTTCGCGACGGAAGACGGTGTGCTTGCTCCCCGCTTTGCTCCCTCGCGCGCGCCAGATTGAGCCATGATCGTCGGCTCCCCTCGCATGCTTTCATTCGCGCATACAGCATACGGCGCATGGCGACGTTGTTATCGCCCTTGGACTTTATGCAGAACATCACGGCGACAGCGAAGCCGACCGCTCAAATGCGTCTGGAGTGCCCATATAATTGCTATCACATAAACATAATTTCTACCTTGTCAATAAAATCAATGCCATGTAAAATGTGTGTGCGTCGACTAATGAGGTCGTTTCGCAGTAACGACTGATGGTATACCTTATCAAATATTGTTAATCTTGATACCTTGCGGCTGTAGCTTAATACGTGTATAAGAGTGAATGAGTGCAGCAAGAAAATGACGCATTCTGAATTTTCGCATCCCTGGTGGAAGAGAATCGAGAGGAACGCGACTCAGTAGTGGAAGGAGAGGCGTGTGGTCTGCTTCAAATATAAATGTGAGGCCTCTCAGAAATTCGTCGAAGCGTTCTGCTGTCCAAGTCAAGGCCAATGGTTCCTTTTCGATCTGTGAGTACATCTCTGTTTTTGTGAGCGATTTGGAGGCATATGCTACTGGACGTCTCTCGCCACATGGCTGATTCTGGAGTAGTACGGCGCCTAATCTTCGAGAAGATGTGTACGCCGATACGATTGTCAGGTACCTGCGGTTGTGCCTTGCCAGAGATCTGTTCGAGCTGAGAGTAGTCTTGATCTGGTTCAAGAGCTTCGTCTTGTTGGGTAACCCAAGACCAGGCACTGTCTTTGTTGAGGAGGCTGCGTAGAGGCGCAGATGTAGACGCAGCATCAGGAAGAAACCTTGCGAGGTGGTTCATGATGCCTAATAAGGAACGAACCTCAGCGACGTTTCGAGGTCGGGGAAGCTGCTTAAGTGCATTGATTTTCACAAGATCTGGGCGCACACCATTGGCGTCGAAGATCATGCCCAGGAATGCTACCTGCTCAACAGAGAAACTTCTTTTTCCCTGTTAAGGGTTACTCCTGTTTGTTGCAGTCGGTCAAGCACGTTACAAAGGGGTTTGTCGTGTCTCACTTCATTCTTCCCGTATGCCAGAATGTCGTCCATGTAGTTCAGTACTCCGTCTAGGTGTTTCAAGATCCAAGAACTTTTTTTGAAAAATTTCTGGTGCAGATGTTATCCCGAACCGCAACCAGCGGTAGCAGTACCACCCATGCGCCGTGAGGGTGAGCTTTTGACATTCCTTGGAACGCTTTATCTGGTAGAATCCAGAATTAGCGTCCAGTTTAGAAAAGATATTCGCTTCCTGAAAGGTTCTCATAACTTGCTCTACTGTGGATAGGTGATGGCGCTCCCGTCTGACAAACTGGTTTAGTTAAGTAAACGCAGATTCTTACCGCTCCAGAGCGCTTCATTACTGGACCAATGGGAGCGCGCCATTCAGTCGATTCTTCGGCCTTTTGTATCATTCCTTCTCGTTATAGCCTGGCCAGTTCATCCTTGACCTCTTCTTTCATAGGAATAGTAATTCGTCGGGGTGTAGTGCTAGGTTCTGTATGTGTTCTAGTTTTTCGGTTAAGTACTTCTCGCGCGGGGCCCAAATTATGTCGACATAATCTAAAGCGGGTCTGGTGAAGGTTCTGTGCGCATTTCATTTAATACTAGCAGGTGTGTTTTCTTGCAAGAAATGGAGTTTGCCTAAACCCTTGTCATGTATATTATTTATATGAGGCTCCCAGTTTAATTTCATTGTAAGAATGACCACGAGATACGTGACCTCATCGCGTTTTCTGAGGTGGATATTGTTTATTGCGTACGTACACTGAAGCGCAGTTTTTTATGTGTGAAGGAGATATTGGCAGTTTTTGTTGCACTCAATTTCGTCCCCCATTTGTTGCGCCAGTTTTGCATCGAAGATAACGCATCGTTTAGTTTACTTGATCCTCTGAGGTGTTTAATGTTACGCGTACACTATGCAATCATCGTCGAATAAGGGCATTTGATGACGCGGATCAATGCATGATTGAATATCATTTATTTAGATCAGGGATAGGAGGGGCGCAAGAACTTAACCTTGCGGTGCACCAGAAAAAAGGCTCAGGTAATCAGACATATACTCGTTCAGAGCTACGCACCGCTTTATGTTTTCGAGATAGTTATTTATCCATGAAACTGTTTGCTCGTGTACACCAATGGCAGCTAGTTTAGTAAGATGGTCTAGATATGAAACGACGTCAAAAGTATTTGAAATATCAAAGAAAATAGCGTCTATTTGGCTTCTCAGCTATGTCATGGGTTATCTCAGTCAACTGAGTAATAGCAGATAAACCTGAACGGAATCCACGTTGCCGCCTGTACAATAGGTTATTATTCACTAAATGCAATATTAGAGCCTTTTGAATAATATGTTCAACCAATTTACTGCACCCACATGTTAATGAAACAGGTCTATTATTCTTTATTTCGACTTTAGAGCCACATTTGCAAACAGGTATTACCTTGGCCAGATGCAAGTTGTCAGGTATAAGCGAAGTTTCTAAAGATCGCCTCTAGATTACGCGTAAATATTTTAACATCCAAACTGCATGTTTTTGCAAAAATGCATTTGTCGAAAGGTCGGATACACTGTTTTTTTTAATTCAGTTTCTGGAGGAGGCGAAAAATTCCTTCTTGGTGGATGTCAATTTCGCGCATTCGATTGCCGAACTGATAACGTGGAAAGGGGCCATGTTAAAGGCAGTTCTAGTAAATGCAGATAGAAAGAATGCATTAAATTTGCTTACTCTGAATTCTGGCTAAACAACAATTTCGTTCAAAACTGTTCTCTGCAGTAAGGTGTGCAGCTCCCTCGACAGGTAACGCTAGAATTCTTGTGGTCTATTCGTCATATGAGAACGCAGAGTAATGGTGAAAAAAAAACAACGTTCCTTGGCCTTGTAGCACCCGTACGAAATTTTGTAGGTCACTCGTGTTTCTTATTTTTACTTATCGCGCTTTTTTTTTCATTGTCTCTTCTAAGGAAATTATTTCGCGCGATACCCGAGGATGTTCTCTGTTAACCCGCTTCCTTCTGGAGCGAACGTAGTTTCGTTCACAAAAAATACAATTTGCTTAAAGGGGCCATGAACTACTTTTTATTGAAGAGGAGAAATGCGTTGGAAGTTAAAATAGGATATTCCCAAAATATTTTGCCGCGAAAAGTACTTCAATGCCTTCAGCGCAAGCGGAGTTATTGGCAATCAAACACCCTTTTCGCTGCGCTGCCATTCATTTTTCAGTGCCTTGCACTTCAAAGGATACGGCGGAGCGAGGCTTGCCCACGACGCTCAGCCTTCTAAATATCACCGCGATGCGCAGTTTAAATTTGCTTCTGGATGTTAACGTAGACGCCGAGTAAACAGCTTGGGGCATTGGGCATGTGTCATCGGGTATGCGTCGATTCTCACACTCTCTTTCAGAACGGGCACGGGTCGCTGAGACACAAAGGGTGTAGAAACTTAAATGTATTTAGATATGTCTGACAATTCTCTGTAAACCCATACACTTCTAAACAGAAATGTCCCCTGGACAAGCACCATACATCGCCTTCATCCATGTCACACCGACAACTAAGAGCAACAGCTGAGGCTGTTCTCGTGTCATCCCCTACTCCTGCAACCTCACTAACTCAAACAAACTTCGCGCTATTTACATTCCAACGTTGCGTTGGATCTGCGTGTTTTCTAGGGGGTAGAAGAAGAACAAAAAGATGAGAGGCATTAAAACGTCAAGCATATTCAAACTCTTTCTATTCCAATTCTGCAATTGGCCTTCGACGATTGGTCACCCTCCCCTCTTCGCCTGTCTTTCACACGACGTCACACGCGATTAGACCAAACAAAAACAATTATTATTTCTCATTCGATGCATTTTTCGCAAATAGCATTCTGCCATTGGTTAAAAGCTTACCGGCTGCGCCCACTACGCCCGTCTGTCACGCGACGTCCCAAAACCGTGAAAACTCACTGCTCCAAACTGACGTGTACACGGTAATGATGCTTTATTGTGCTGAACAAAAGTGACTTTTTTAGAAATACTCAGAGACTGCCCCGTTCCGAAAGGAGTAGAAGATGACTGCCCGCTGATCGCACTGGCACTGGTTAGTCGGAGCTGCCGGAAGCATGGATTTATTTGCGCCTAATAAAAAATTTCGCGCGGCAGTGACACATTATGGAGGCGTTTTACCACGTACAAAAAATCCTTCTGCCAACTCTCCTTCGGTGAGGAGCTGTTTAAGCGGCATTTTTATACTTCCGTAGCAAGCCGCGATTTTCCACCCCTCATCGCTAGCTAAGCAAGGGGAAGTGGACCAATTGCATACGGCGGCACCACCCTCCTCATCCGGTTATCTACTTTCACTGCGTCAGCTCAGCCTCACCGAAACCCTCTCCACTTCTGCGTGCTCGTCGCCTCTTCGCAGCCAATTAGATAAGAACTGCACAATGGAGGCAATGCGACTCGCCTCGATAGCAAACGAAAGTGAGCGGCCTATAAATGAGGAGAGCGTTTGACTGGACTCTTCAAACAACGCTGTGAGCTGCGGCCCAATTCTTACGTGAGTGATTAGGTGAATTTGACGTCAAGAGATTCGAATAAAAGCAGATTCGAATATTTTAGGCTTAGAGCCTATCGTATTTGTCTCGCGAGCACACGCAGAACAGCAGCAGCGGCATTCATTAGATATTTTTGCAGCGCAGCTCTTAGGCGCCAGTTCCTCGGTTGAGCATCCGCGTCTCTCGGCGTAACTGCATGAACGCGCTCGTGCCACTGCTCACACGTCTGTCGTCCGTCTGTCGCCTGTACGCTGAAAACTCCTCCGGCGAAACTCCATGCGCATGCGCGAAAGAAAGAGAGAAAGGGAGGCAGGTGATTGTCTGCGCCAGTAGTGAAGTCGTCGCTCTCCGTCGCAGCCGAGCGAGTGCGCAGAACCTTCTCTCCCGCTCCGAAATGGGTAGGTCACACGTCATACGTACTCCTGAGGAGTAGGAAGCTTTCGATCAGTAACGCTGCGAGCAGAACCGGGAACGAGCTCGTGTACACCATGCCGATGCTGCAGCCCGGGCGCAAGAATAGGCTCGTGCAGGCGTCTGCAAGCAGCAACGGCGCACCTAGGCTCCGGCAGCCTACCAAGCCGTCGTCTAATTAACCGTCATGATTAGCCCAGTGATAAACACCGGGGCCACATGTTTCAGCTTCGCTGGTTAAGCATCTGTATGGAGTGCTTGGGCGGTGATTTTTATCACATTACCACCCCTCTGGTGGCCTATCCCCCGCAGTGGGTTTGTGCCATTAAATAGGGCACCATCATTACCATCACCATCATGTCGCGAGGCCTTCCACTGAGAAGAAGACGTTACTCCCATTCGTGCTGACCGGTTCGATCGAGCTCCGCTCCAGGTAAGTTTTATGGCCATATTGCCTTTTATCTCCTGCTAATGGAAACGTTAATCTGCATACCGTAGCCGCTCATCTGTGGTGATTTGAAAGAATTCTTACTTAGACGATCATTCCGTGAGCTCCTCTCACGATGGCAGCAATCGTCAATGCCTCTTCTATCGTAAGACCGATGTATCGGTACATCCATGCTCCATGGAAAGCCAAATTAGTTTCATCAAGTGATCTTATAGTTTGGCTGCTGCCGGCAAAGAATCCCTGTCAAAAAAGGGCCACAGTTTCCTCTTATACGCCGGTGGGCGTCGCTTTGCTCCAGGCAACTGTTGTTTCGCGGGGACTCGCGGCTATGCTAATCTTGCAACTGGCGTAACCATCGATTGTTGCCGCGGAGACTAAAACTGTTTGCGAAGTTCATCGCGTTCTTTTATTGCTGGAAAATTTCCGACAAGGAATTTATGCACTTGCGCTTTAGATTAGGTGAGCCACACATGAATTAAGCTTATTTCACGGAACTTAGGCGTAAGAGCCCGGCAAATAGATACTTTCTGCAAAACCAGCATTCCACCATTTGAGTGTCTTTCGTGGTAATTACTGACGTAAGGTTAACGTTTTTGCTTTTAAGAGGCCCCGCCCCTTAGGTGCTTTAATCAATGCCCGTACTCTAGATTATGACGAATATTATTAGATGCCATCAAATGTCTGCCCGGTCGACTCTCGATTTTAATATGTCGTTCATCATGATATAGACAAGCGATGGCAACTTATTGCCAAAATAATCATCCCCATACATTTTTACCGAAGGTCTGAATGAAGCATGACGCGTAGCGGTTTAGGCTAGTTGGTACTTTTTGATGTTGTCTTTCATGCCATTGTTTGATTATGTCTTTCGTGTTGCGTCACATTTGTGTATGTATAAAGAAACACTCGACTTCCTTCTATTAAAATCTGTTGGAAGTTGGCACTCGTATCTGTCATTTCCCAGTTCTCGTTTCAAGTGCTCCACAAAAAACATTGATCATGAAGCATGAAGGTTTGAGCAGCCTAAGCTAAAGTAAACTTAATATAAACATTATTTCACTATGACCACGCAACCGAAAATTTAGTGTATCAATGATTAACTCTTGGACCAGGTTTTTGAGTCTATCATCGAGGGTCACTCGAACCATTCTGAACTAGTGAGTCAGTACAGTTGAAAACTGGGGGAGTTGGTGTTGGTCCATCTTGACAAAAAACCAGCGCGAGAAAGACGTCAACGAACAAAGCTACGACAAACACGGGCACTGACTCGCAGCTAACGTTTTATTCCCAACGAAACAGAATAAATAGAAGTACTAAATAGGTAGTTTTCTAATTCTCTTTCGTTAGAAATAAAATGTTAGTTGCCTTCTTTCTTTCACTACGAGGGTTTCGGCTGTCCTTCACGCAATCTATTTTGGCTAGATTTCGGCTTGTCGATTTTCGTTTTGTATTTTTCTTGCAGTCTGAAATGCGATTACAGAGGGGACTATGGAAAGTTTACGATGTTTCTTTTTTTTTCTATTAGCGTCTTAGTAGAAGGAATCCATCTAGTAACCTTGTAACCTTTCTACACTTCGTCCGATTGTACAGGCATCCGCCGCTTCCGATCTGTCTCTAGAGACGCCTAAAGGCGAATGGAACTGCTCAGTCGCCGATATCCGAAGAACCACATTCTATGATAGCCCAGTGTTGTACCTGAAGTGCAGCCATCACTCGGGTCGCCCAGCATGTAACGAAAAGCACTGTGGGGTACCTGAGGGTGGCTCTGTGATTGCTGGTATATCTATTGAATCAAATGCCTCTTCGTAATCTATTAAAGTAATGTAGAGAGGCTGATTGTACTCTGCAGATTTCTCCATTACCTGATTGATTACATGCACGTGATTCATTGTACAGAATCCCTTCCTGAAGCCAGGCTGTTCCCTTGGCTGAGTGAAGTAGAGTGTTGCCCTTATTCTATTGGAAATTATCTTGGTGAATATTTAATACAACGCTGGAATTAAGCTAATGGGCCTATAATTTTTCAATTCTTTAACGTCTTCCTTTTTGTGAATTAGTATAATGTTGGCAATTCTTCCAGTTTTCTGGGAACCATGCAGTCGATAGACACTTCGTATAAAGAGCCACCAGTTTTTCCAAGCATTTGTCTCCCCCATCTTTGATTAAATCGACTGATATTCCGTCTTCTCCTGCCGCTCTTCCTCGTTTCATGCCTTGCAAGGCCCTTCTGACCTCATCGCTAGTTAGAGGAGGAGTTTCTGTATCATTTTCATTACTGTTTCTAATGGAAGTATCTTGACTCCTCTGGGTATTATACAGATCAGGGTAGAATTCTTCCGCTTCTTTTACTATATCTTCGAGATTGCTGGTGCTATTACCCTGCTTACCTTTCAGTGCATACACCTAGGTTTGTCCTATGCCAAGTTTTTTTCTCACTGATTTCAGGCTGAGTCCATTTTTTACGGCTTATAGTTTACGTTATAGTTTCGTATGTTCCTTATCTTCGCCTTGCTGATCTGTTTTGACAGTTCCGTAAATTCCGTCGTATCTCTTGAGTTGGACACTTTTATTTTTTGTCGTTTCTTTATTAGGACCTTTGTTACTTGGGGGTGCTTGCCTACTGCTTGCCTTGGTGCCTTGCCTTCCACTTCAATTGCTGCCTCTGAAGCCAGCCTATTTACGGTTTCATTCGTTAGCTCTATGTCATCATCAACTCTCTGTGCTAAGGCTGCATATTTCTTTGCAGGTACCAGCCTGAACTTGTCTGCTTTTACCGTTACTGCCTCTAGGTTGACCTGGTTCTTCCTGACCAATCTTGCTCTTTCTCTCTACAAATTGAGGTGAATCATAGCCCTCACAAACCTATGATCACTGAACGTTACCGTACCTATCACTTCTGCATCCTGCGCAGTGCTGGGATCAGTAGAAAGTATGAAGTCAATTTCATTTCTTGTTTCACCATTAGGGTTTTTCCAGGTCCCCTCTCTGTTGCTACGCTTCCTGAAAAAGGCGTTCATTATTCGAAGCTTATTCCTTTCTGCGAATTCCACCAGCATCTCTCCTCTAGCTTTCCTAGAATCGACACCGTAGTTGGCAATTGCTTGTTCACCAGCCTGCGTTTCCCCACTTTTGCATTGAAGTCGCCCATTACTACAGTATACTGAGTTTTCGCTTTACTCATGACCAATTCCACATCTTCCTAAAACTGATCTACTTCCTCATCGTCGTGACTGGATGTTGGAGCGTAGGCTTGTACCATCTTTAATCCACACATCTTATAACGTTTTATTACCACAACTGCTACCCTCTCATTAATGCTGTAGAATTAGTCAATGATGCCCGCTTTGTCCTTATGGACTGGGAATCCTACGCCGTATAACTTCGTATCTGGGAGTCCTCTATAGCAGAAAATATAGCCGTTAGTCAGCACCGTATAAGCCTCGCGAGTTTTTCTAACCTCACTGAGGCCAATGATATCCCAAACAATGCTTGATAGTAACTCAAATAGTCCTGCTTTGTTAGCCTCACTCGAAAGAGCACGGGTGTTAGACGTTGCAAGGGTCAGTTTTCATTGGCGGCTTGTCCGAATCCAGAGGTTCTTAGTACCTCTGCTGCATTACAGGTCTGACCGCCCCTTTGGTCAGGTGCTCCGTAGCTGCTAGGGTTTAATTGGACTATGGGTTTAATTGTAGGAATGATGAGGGAGGCAGTATCCGAATACTGCACCAGAGAGGCCAATTCCTGTTCTGGTGAGGGAGTGTTTTTGTTAAAGCTTAGTGGGCCTGCCTAATTGTATTAGCATAGTCTCACTGGTTCTCGGCGTGTTCGCCGGTGTCAGGTGCCACTCCAAGCCTGGAGCTTCAACTAACAAAAAATTATGGCAATTTATGAATTATAGCCGTTGAGTTTGCAAGGCGTGTTCAGTTGGAATGAATTATCATAATGGCACCAGTTTGGAGATATTCGCCACTAACGTTGCCGTAAGAATTCAGTGATATTTCACAGTTATTTTTCTTACAAAACGCGCTTGTCTGAAAGGCCCCAGAGTTTCGTTCCACACATTGCGGAATGATGCCTCAAAATTGGTGTAGTCATGGAGATTCCGTTCAAGTGGATACGGGTTGCAAACTCATGAGCTACATTTCATAAATTGTAACATGTGCCGTAAAGCAATTAAGAAGTCCATTACTGTCTTCTGTTAATTAGCACATTATGTGCTTCAATTCATGCTTGCAATAACTTCGTCTTGAAATAATCTAGCTCAAGAACAAGAATTATGCTCTCTGCCATATGCGATATCTAAAAATTACAGAAAACTAAAGAATGATTACCCTGTACAAGTAACACGTATGTTGAAACACAATGTTTGCTGGGCCACAGCAGCCTTTATGTGAACCTCGTTGAAGTGACCGGAACACTGTTCTCTAGGAGCGGGCTCACGTCTGTAAGTGCAGTCACAGGGAAACTATAACCAGTTTTCTTTTTATTCACGTGCGTAGGGACGCGGAGATTTCTGGTCCTCTTGCCTTGAAAGCGCTAGCTTAGTATGTCTTCCTTCCAAAACACTTTGCTTGTCACAGTCCTCACTTCTTTTATATGAGCCGCAATTGTTGTTCTAGCTAAATTTGAAGCTGACTCGTATCGCTGTATCGCATGTGCGGCGTTTCTTACGCAGGCTTCTTGAAGGCATTCCAGCGTCAGCTGCGCGTGCCCTACATAAGCTGGGTGTTCCTGCTAACCATTCTTCTGCTGTGCGTGATGTCGATGACGGGCCTTATGCGGCAAAGCAGCATCCTAGTGGCTGTGATTGGCGTGCAGGCCATCCGCGCTTTCCTGCCGGCCTTCGTAGTGCTCACCACAGAGGGCATCAACAACTACATTTTCCGCCGGTGCCACATGGAGATCACGGTCTTCTCTATCGGAACAATCAGTGCGTCAATTTCTGAGATTGCGTCCACGATTACTCAGGCGGAGCAGGCATGCTGAGCAAGGCCACCTTGATAACGTGCCTAACCATAGTAAAGCAGCATCTTAAGTTGTCGTCCGAGCTTTGTGTTGTGGTAGTTGTCATCGCGAAAGCATCAAATGGCCCATTGAGCGAAAAAGCCGGCATCGCTAGCAGCGAAACGGCACCTAAACTCCCAATGGCTGCGACGCAAAGTCACGTGCGTGCCTAGACGGGGCACAGTGGGCCAAATGGGACACCTGCTGCCCCACTGGCGCACCAGGTGTTCCCTGAGCGGAGAGGGCATCGGCGCGACGCCACGTGACCCTCGTTCTCGGAAGCCTTTGTAGCAATTGCTACGAATCGGTGGATGTCTGATTTTCCCTTTATTCACCTCTGTCATCCACGCAAGCACTCGCCTGGGTTCTCCCTGCGCCTCGGTAATCGCTAAAAAGGAATAACTGTATTAAAAAACAGAACAAATCCGAAAGGAAAAAAGTTCGCGATAGTAAGTTTTCAACCTACGACCCCAGGCTCAGCATCCCAGTGTCTTGGCCACTGGGCTAAACCAGTGCCTCTTAGATAGCAGGCCTCTGCACTCTGATTTATAACATCATGCAACTTGAACCGAAATTTACAATGCCAACCCAGGCGTAACGAAAGCGGTGACGTCAAAATCACCACGGCTTACTCGGCAGCCTCCCCATCCTAATTTATGGCATCGGACAAGGCAGCATGACGTCACGGATTTAAGCGCACCGGCCATGGGCTATTTAGGAGCCGTTGGCCAAGCGTCTCAACGCGCTCGCTTGCCCCCGAGGAGTTCATAAGTCGAAGGAGATCTCAGTAGCGTTTAATTCGATTATTCGGAAAGCTTCGGAAATCCTTCTTTGTTCCCTCCCTGCTCAAGGTGCTGGGTAAGCTAACTCAGTGCTTGCACCAAGACATGGGGACGAGCCTTCGTCTTTATAGTGTGATGAGCATCTGCGCTTGTTGTGACAGTGCATGAAAGTATCCGCTTCACACGTTAACAGGCATCCTCAACATGTCCGAGGTGGAGTGGCACACGACGAAGGACGCCGTGGCCTGGCTGCAGGAAGTGATGGACGTGGCGGCACGCATGAGTTCCAACAGTCTGCACTTTCTGGTCGCCGAGAAGACCTGGGTCATGCGCATCACGCACGTCCGGCACCCGCTCGAGATCATGCCTCAATATAAGGCAAGTCTCCCGCGGCCACTGAATGTAAGGCAGAACCAATGTTATCGTCTGTTGATGCGGACCGACGTTTTGATACATAAAGTTATACTTGACACAGTTGTATCGTCCACGGCATGTTTGCTTCACTGGGTTAGCGCTTTGAGGTCGATTTAGCCTTTTATAGGAAAAGCTGAAACAAGGTACACAACCTGAACCTATTTATTTACGGGTCTGTATAATGCTTTCGAAGTGGTCAGCATTGCATGTAGACCTATCGGATGGCAATCAGCAGACAAGAAGTATTAGGCATCCCACAAATATGCCCTTGAGGTAGTGGAGCGATGGGTGAAAAAATAAAGTACGATGGGCCGTCATGATCGGTTTGTTAGTAGATAAGTTAGTGGCCATTCGATGCAGCGCATTGTGACAGCGTCGTTTAATGTTTACGCAGAGAACTTATGCGCTCGGAAATTCTCCCAAATGAGTAGGGCGTGCATTCATATGTGCCCAGGCATCAAGATTATATTACTAAAAATGAAAGAGCGGAAACCTGACGTTATAGCGTGCGTTTGGCAGTATAGCTTGTCTGACTGAATAGGAATTATGTTTAAGTACATTGACATTCCTGAACTTTATCACATCGGGCTGCACTATCCGTATGCCACTTGCTTCCTCATGCATCCTCCTTTCGCTATAAGGACGCATGAAGGACACCTAACTTAAGGTTAGGAACTGTAACCATCGTCCTGCACTGTGTCTCCCTTTCCTTCTGAACTAGTAGTCGCATTTGCTTCAGAATTCTCTCCCCATGTTTCACCAGCAAGATATTCGTGGCAGTTGTGCCCTGTTCCTCGGATCGGTTTAAATATTTTCATGGCGTAGGCTTAAGGAGAGAGGATATATTAGCTGAGAATGGCCTAAAGATTCGGTGGTGCGTGTGTCAAGCAAGGCGCGCTGCGCTGGCATCTCAGAGGCCATAGACATACAAGTTTTGCTTGCACCCTGAACTTCGTTTAGGGAACACCGCCGTCCGCCAAAAACTCACAGCCGCCGTTTTCTTCTCGTCTACCCGCCGGCCAGCAGACACGAACACACGTACGCACACGAGCATAACGTGGGCTGCTATTGCCGAGAAGCCCTTATTCAGTTCAAGAAAAGCGAGGAAAGGGATTACGAAGGGGCATATACTGAGGGCGCCTCAGTAAGGAACCTTTGAGAATGGACGCAAGGTGGCCTAACCGCAGTAGAGTCTTCCTTATTTATTTACGGAAGGTTTAATAAATTGGACCTTAGTGTATTCAAGCAGTAAAGCGTTGTACCCTGAAACATCATGCTTAATAAGTGCTGAGTGTTGCATCTGGCTTCTCAAACCGTATTACTCCGAACACAACGTAACAGATGTTAGGATTCTTGATGCGGTATCTTCTGATGCCTTTGAAGCGCGACTTTACTTGATATATTGGAGTGTGTTCGCTTATTTTGGCGTTTGTATACGTCGTTTCCTACGTCAAATGTGTAATATGCGCAGTAGTATGTTTTTTGTTCGCCATCGTATTAGTCATCCTTAGCAATTCTTTATACATATTTTTCCTATGTAATCCACAAAACGTCTGCTGCTACTAGTTCTCCAATTCCATACGGACACGATCCTGGGCTAGTTCCCCCAGGATCGTGTCCGTGTGTAATCAGGGCCAGCTTAGCTTACACTGCAATCCCGATACGTGGGCCGATCCCGAAGACTGTGCAATGCCGGGCCGACCCGCAGCGGAGGTGCAGCAGGCGTTAAGCGCTCCCCATACGTGGGCCGATCCCGAACATTGTGCAATACAGGGCCGACCCGCGGCGGAGGTGCAGCAGGCGTTAAGCCCTCCCGATACGTGGGCCGATCCCGAAGATAGTGCAATGCCGGGCCCACTCGCGGTAGAGGTGCAGTTCACCATTAAAAGGCCCACATACACAGCTTTGCTGGTCATCCGTCTTCAGAAAGTGGAAGGGCACTGAGTTTTTTTATGGGCAAAGAACCCATCAAGCTGTCTACAGTCCTCACCGCCTGGCTGTATATTTGTGGAACCTCAATAAACAAAAAAGAAAACACAGATGGGTGTGAAGAAAACCGTGTTTTAAAAGCAGTCACCTGAAGTTAAATATATTTTCTAGTTGTCATTTTCGTTGTCAGCGTATTTTTCACAAGTTTCTTCTCAATGTTTTTTTACCCTCGTACCACCCGGTTCACGGTACGATACATGAGACTGCGTTGCACCATTTCAATGAGGAACAACAAACAAAGATATTACCTAACACTCAAAAGAGAATTCGCATTCGCCGCTATCGCTGTAAATTTAGGACTTCTATTCCCTTTCTTGTGCACATAAAACTACGCTTCCATTTGCAGGATATATCTCACCGTCGAGTGAACGACGAGGAGTGATAGTGATAGTAGGGAAGCGCTACCGTTTGCCCACGGAGATGGACTGGCTCCAAGGGGCGGACAAGTACGAAGAATACATGAAACAAGTATTCGAAGAAAACCAGGCGTACATTCAGAAGGACTTCTGACTTGGTCATTGCTCGGTCTTGTACCTGCGCGGCTTTGTACAGATTGCTTGTAAATAATTATTTGAGAAAACTACTGCGTGATAATTTGCGAGGCGAAACGTTTGCGGTTACTCTTGAAGTCCATTTTTGTTTTATAGTTCTCCCAAATCGAATGACAGCCTGTCCGCCAACTAGGGTAAGGAACTTAATTTTATTTGCACCATTATTTCTGCTGGTCCTTGCGTTTCGTATTCGACTAGTTACTGTATATGACTCGCGCTCAAATAGCTACAAAGCAAGACGGTACTTTTCTAAGATCCGCCATATTCTTATGAGCATTCGCGGAGCTAGCAGTAGAATTCGTCATAGGTTGACCAGCTCATGAGTCGATTAACGAAGAGTCACTCAGGCGCAGACCGGTCTTAAGTATGATTCTCACAGAGCCTGGCTCAGTAGAAGTTTGTTCAGTGTGTTTATGAATCCGAGTGAGCCTAAAGCGGAGCGTAAAATTTGTGAGTCTGAGTGAGTTCTGTTATGTTGAATTCCAATGGCGGAGTCGGAGCAACTTTTTCTGCTCGTTTCGGAGCAAGTTTCTTCCAATGACAGAGTGAGGGCGGGAGTAAGGTGTTCCAATGAGAGAGTCAGAGGGGATTCAGAGCGGGAGTCACTCCGTGGAGCAGAAAAAGATGCTCCGCCAAAATCGGCGGAGTGGAGCGGAAATCTGCGTGACGTATTTCCTTTACCACGTTTGTCTGCTGGGAGGCGCCACCGGTCACGACTCGCGAGGAAGCAAAAGCTGCTGCACGTTTGGCGAGATATCCATTCCGCACTTTTTAAAAAAACAACAGGTGAACGGCGCTCAAGAGACAAGTGACCGGTGCGGCGGTGCTGGGAGCAAACAGCGGAAAGAAATGACAACACGCAAGGCATCCTGGGTAACTCGGCGATAGAAGTTCCGCTTCCGCCTTGCTCCGGCGTCGCAGGTTGTGTTCCACTCGCGGATTTGGCGGCGTTGCTCTACGCCAGAGTCGAGTGCTCGCTCGCGGAGTCCGTCGGCTGCTCCGACTCCGCCGTTGGAATTCAACATTAGTTTTGCCGGCCTATGGGGCATTTCTACAGTGGTACGAAATAAAACTGAAGATTATCTGAAACGTTCATTGTGTGCCACTTCTTTCTACGTCGCTTTGCCCCACCCTGGTGGCATAGCGGATTTGGTTTTGCGCCTGAGGGCGCGAGAACGAGTCCCGGCTGTGGCGGCCTCATTTCGCTGGCAGCGAAATGCAACACCCGTGTACCGTGCATTGGCTGCACGTTGAAGAACCCCAAGTGTGTAAAATTAATTCGGAGTCTCCCGCTGCGATGCGCTTTATAATCATATCAGGCTTTTGACACGTTCAACCTAAGAATCTTTCTTTATGTTCCTTTCTGGTTACGGTGAACTTTCTCGGTAGTTTCTTCAGGTATACGTACCACTTCACAATTTTCACCAAGGTAAAAGTAAGCAGATAGTGGCTCCCAAGGCTAACCCCATACAGCGTTATCCGTGGCAATACGGCGCAACAGTAAAAACAATTTTAGTCTGGTCAACTATACATTTCAAGGCATGTTTGCACTTCTCAAAGGAAAAATGATCATGTTGCTGCATAAAATGAAAGGCAAATTTAAGTTCATTTTCCTTTGTTGTTCAATTTCCGGGTTGATAACTCTGCGCAAGGGAGTCAGTGGAAGTATTTCATCTGTATATTGAAATATTTTCTGTATTTCACGTTTACTTTTTTCGCAGCGCACGTTCTTAAAATTAGCTTAAGTACTTTTTTCTTAGTGTCACGGGGGCACAAGGGTAAGGAATCCAAAACCTAACCCAAATAGTTGCTATCCAATTTCACCACATCCCGGCCAAAAACTTCCCTAACCGAACACGACCGATGGTAGCCTGCAGCACAAAGTTTCCTAGAAAAATTGCTGGAGGGACCCCTTGTGCTGCGACTGCTAGGTTGCGGTGGGGATGAAGGTTATTGCATGGATTTGCGTTGATCTTGTCCATATAGCTTCAAACAGCTTTCCGACTTCGAAAATTATATCATTTTCAAGTGCATTGTGTACTAAACGCCACAATTTGCAGTGATCACGCAGCGTACAGAGGTTACTTGCATGGCTGTCTTTAGCGAACTATCAGTGCTTGGAATTAGAAAAACATTAAAGCTCTCTAAATAACGTCACAAGAACGTTTGAAGCCACCAGCATTCCGGCTAAATCACTATGCCTGCAGGACCCCTAGGCACAAGCGCCAGAGTCTCTTCAAAAATTTTTGTCGGAGACTCTATGGTCTACTTAATATGCGAGGCACCGGGAAAAAAATAAAGAAGCAAGAATGTTATCTGCCCACGAGTGACCGGAAACGCTCACGAGCACTCGACACTCTTCTTTGGCCTTTTCGTCAGAAGGCGTGTCCTTCGGTAAAGTTGTATTGCGATGCTGTTCTTCTCGTGATCTCTCATTCAGGGAAGCCTGATCGACCCTGCCATAATAGACAGATTACATTGGCAATGCTTCATTGAGTGTACTGGTGCGATCTGCGTCGCAAAAATCGAAACCATTTCGCGGCGAAGGTGGCGTCTTTCGTTATGCCCTCAGAGTGCCACAACCAAGAAAATTTGACTTAGATAACCTCTGCGACACATCGTCGACACTATGCTCCTATTGAGATGAGTAAGGGAAATCTGAGCGAACCTCGTTACAACACCATAGGACCTCCAGTCATTTCTTTGCTCAAGTAAAATGAATTGTTTGCTGGAAGATTTCACATTGTGCATAACACACTATGCGTTAGAAACGTACTATACCTTTATTCTATGCGGATTCTAATAATTTGTTTCCGTTTTATGCAATGAAACGGAAGCATAGTTTTGCAACCGAGTTTTATGTTGCCTTTTCCACACTTTAAATAGCAGTAGCTTTGCTTTCGAAAAGAAGCGGTGTTTTTCTTTTCAGTTTAATTTCTGATAGAGTTCTTGCGTGCACTTCAGTTCCAATTGAAAAGATTTTCTTTCTTCAATAAAGAGGAAAGTCGGAACTAAATGCTTACGAATTAGCTTGACAAGGTTTCCTTACAGACCGACAACAGCAATAGAAACATGAATTTTTCTCGGCCATAGCAATAGAGTGTTTTAGTTGAGCGTCTTTACGGTACGCTCCGCTCCGAGCGTCCCCGCTAAGCCACAGCGGAGTGGCGGGTGATTTTCACGTTTTAGTTGCACGTTTAGCGTAGCGGAGCAGACCTTTCGTAGTTGCAGCGCCCCCTGGCTAAATTCACGGTAATGAAAGAAAATAAAAACACTTTATGATCACTCTTATACCGTAAAACGTATATATGTATATATATATAACTTGTTTCTCCATGAAGTATCTAGACGTGCGCTTGTAATGCGTTACCGGTCCATTTTATCCAATGGAAAATAAAGCGCCGTCTTGGG
The DNA here is from genome assembly GCF_023375885.2 of Dermacentor andersoni. NCBI lineage: Eukaryota > Metazoa > Arthropoda > Arachnida > Ixodida > Ixodidae > Dermacentor > Dermacentor andersoni. The sequence goes on along the minus strand of NC_092818.1, from coordinate 46,908,073 downwards.
GAACGCCACGTGTTAGCCAGCGCGCTTGCTTTCGGCATCCAATCCAATCCGTTCGGACGCCAACGCTAGCCAAAGTGCTGCGCGGCACGCTCCGCTCAGGCAGCTTCTAAGCGGACCGTGTTCCTCGCTCCGCTATCCCGCTTACGGCTAAGCGGACGGCGCATGCGCATTCGCGCTTCCGCTCCGCTTAACTGCTTAGCGGAGCGTAAACACGCTCAACTAAAACACTCTAATGAGAGCAACATTTCACGTGTTCTCTATATATGCGTACACATGCACCGTATGTCCCATAAATCTTGTGCCACAATGAAACAATATGCAAGCGCTACGTAGCCGGAAAGAGCCAAGGTAATGTTGTTTGCCATCGCTTGAAGCAAGGCCGACTATGTTTGTATTTCTTCTCATCACATACTTCATCCCCATCATCATCCTATTTTAATGTACACTCGGAGAACGAAGGCCCCTCTCAGGCGTCTCCAATTACCCATGTATTGCGCTAGCTGATTCTAACTTGCGCCTGTAAATTTCCTGATTTATCAACCCACCTAATTTACTGCCATCTTCGACTACACTTTCAATCCCTTGGCACCCATTCTTTAACTCTAATGGTCCCTCGGTTATCTGCCCAACGCATTACACGGCCTGCCAAGCTCCATTTCTCTCTCCTAACGTCAATTAGAATATGTAAATTTTGGAATAGGAACATCGGGAAGAAAGAATAACGTTATGTAAATAGGTTGCTGCCCCTCTTCCAGGCATGGACGCTAGCAAATATTTTTATCGTGTCCTTCGGCTCTTCCTTGGCGCAAAACTACAGCAGAAAGTAACAAACAATTCAAACCGCCAACTGGGGCCCAAACAGTTAATTTGACTACGGTGCTAAATTTAGGAACGGTGCGAGCGCGTTCTAAGTATTCCATCAGCGCTCCTTAACATTAGGCCTCCTCAAACGGGTAACCAAGCTAGAGCTAGCAATTGCTTCCTGCAATAGTAGCAGATATTACGGGCGCGAATGATTGTTTAGATCAAAACACTACATCTTTTTCATCGTCAGCTTCAACGATCAACGCGGTCCTTTTACTACAGAAAAGGGTATAGTTATTGAAACTTTCACCAAGCTCAAGAAGCCCACGATGCTGCGCCAAGAGCTATTCACACAATGAATGCCGAATACATGACATAACTGCAAATGGAAAGTGTGTTAACAGTATAAATCCCACCAACGCGGTATACGCGAGTTCCATGAAAAATGCGTGCACCACGGTGCGAAATAACAAACTGCGAGGAGGAGGGTCAGTGCTCGCGGCGAGCAGACCAGGAGAAGGAGAGGCCGGGCGAGGATGAATGTCGCACCTGCAGTTTTATTCAGGTAGTTTATTGGGCGGAGGTTGAAAGCGACCCTCGGCGAAAAGGTTTGTCGGGTTATCAGTGCATCTTACTTTCTTTTTTTTTTTTGGAGCACAAATTTCCTTCATAGTCGAAGAAGGGAAGTGATTGACACTCGATACGTAGTCCGATACCACCCTTAAACGTTTATCGCCATAGAAGGGGAGCTAAACCGTTCCCCCTGTGCGACTACTGGTCGCTCTTTAACCCCTCATGTGGACTACCTCCGCGAGCATGCAACGGCTGTGGTTTGTTGCAACTATGATGCTTCAATAACTCATGTGTGACACCTATTTAACTTTTCCCGGTATGGTGGTCGCCTGAGCTGACCATCCTCGCTATAGCTTTAACAGGAACCTTTAGCTCGGGCCCAACTCCGACGCGGCCTATTCAAATACATGTAAAACGCAAAAACGTTTTCCTGAGATAACCCCTGGACAGATTTTAATGAAAATTGCTGCAGTTGAGAGAGAAAGTTAAATTCTAGTGACTGTTGGGAGCGGAATTTCGATTTAGGGCTTGAGTTTTGTTAAAAAGATTTTTAAATATTCGACAGTGTCACAAAAATAGAAGCACGAAGTTTACAAACTCATAGCTCTGCATCAAGAACAGACATCGCAGTTCTGTAAACAGCATCCATTAGATCATTCAAAGCGGACAAATTTGCTGTCATTTTACATCTTAAGTGAATTTCTTATGTTGGTCACAAGGGTTCCGCAAAAGCTGTATTTCCATACTACTAAATTTTTTTATATTCATGTGTAACATACCAATTTTGATCGGTTTAGATGTACTATTATAAGCAATTCACAGAATTGTATTATCATTTTTTGTTGTTCAGTTACAGAGTTGTAAACTTCATAGTTTCGTTTTTTGAAATTTTCCGATTTTCGCCAATTTTTAATAAAAAATTGACAACCTAACTCAAAAAATCGAAACCAACAGCCACTATATTTTAAGTTTTTCTTTTAAATGCAACAAACTTCGTCGAATTTGTTGCAGTGGTTGCCGAGAAAAACGAATTCTCCTCTTACATGTATTTAGATAGGAGCACCCAAGCTAAAGCTTCCTCTCAATTCGAAAGCATTACTTGGCTCATTTTGCAACCCAGCCGTCATCAGAAAGTCGCAATAGAAAGCCGTGGCAGAAAGATGGTGGGCAGATTACGTTATCTTCAACTAAATAAAGAAATAAATAGCCAAGCTAAGCATTCGATCCTCTGCTAATGGGTGCGCCACCGTTGCATTGAGCCACCGTTGCAACAGGCGACAGTGGTGTATATGTCCAAGCCTGTGCGCGGGGTTGGGCTCTGCCTGGCGGATGATTGACCAGACGGCAGAGCGAGCGGCTGCGGAGTAGGGAGCCTACATGCAAACGCTGTTTTAGGGTGGTGACGACATCAAAATTTTGACCGCCATTTACCGCATAATTTGGTGACTAGCCATTATAGTCCGCAATCTCGCTAGAAGTCGCGGCGCAATCCAGCTTTTTTTTTTTCTTTTTTGTCACGCTCTGGTGTTCCCGTGTTCGCACGCGATCTATTCCATTTCTTTAATTTGGTTTTATACCGATGCGCACACGAAACCTGCATACATCTTTAATAGATATGTTGTCTTTTCCTTTACTTTTAACAACTCAAATTTATTTATTTTCAATTGTATGTCGTTCGACATGTATACAGCAATAAGTCGTAAAGTATGGAGGCGTGCTCGTGGCAGTATTACGCCAAGAATGTGAACGGCATTAATTGTTGTCGTTGCGTTTCATTTGTACGTGATATATAAAGGATGTTTTCCGAGGTTTACCGTAATAAAGACTGTGCTTACTAGCCTGTTTAACTAAAACGTAAACGTGCCCTGTACTGCGCTCAGACACGCTATATGTATACGTCTCGGGCTACTGAGGCCAAAGTTTATTTTAAAAAGTTAAGTTTCACGTCACCAAGGGCTGCAGGCAATGTGGTCTGTCGACTGGTCTTTCGTCATTTTGTGGCTCACATCTTGAAATTTGAAGGAAAGTTTAACCGGCCACTTTAGCTGGCGGCAGCAAGTACCCTTGCTAAGGCTGTCACCACCCTAAAACAGGGTTTGCACCCTAAAACAGGGCTGCAGAGCCAGCCCTGCGAGCTGTAGCCGCACGCTTTACCTGTCGCGTTGTCGGGGACCTCCAGAGGCCGTCGCCGGAGCCTATGACCAACGACTATACGAATAAGACGCAACGCGCTTCAGGTACCCGTAGGATGGCCACTACACGACAACACCCCCCCCCCCCCCCCAGAGTATGAGGTGGAGTTCGCCTACGAACCCGATGAAGAAATGCAGTGTCAACACCATGGTGCCCCTCGGAAAAGTAGTCACGGTTGGGCAAAATCGTGTCATCCTTCTGAAAAATGATGTCATCAAGAAAGAACACTCAACGCAATGTGCCTGAAACACTACGTTAATGAGAACTCCGCAAATAAAACTCGGCTGACAGGTCGCGATATTGCCGGTTTGTCGTCCTGCTTTGTTGCGACCTCACAAGCAGCAGCATTACACTCGAAAACACAACGCATAAGCACTAAACTCAGCCACACTTCGCAACGCTTAACTCGGCGACAGAACACAGCGACAAGTGATGCTCTCGCATTTACACGTAATAAGAATTGCTTGTATGCACCCATAGTTTTTTTTTCCTATTCAAGAGTGTGAATTCACAGGTGTCGACTTTCAAACGGCGTGCTGCTTTAAGCTTCCGCCATTTCAAGAGTGGTAGCGCACTGCCTTTGGACTCCAATGTCATGTGTGACAACATTCTATCCAGAACACGAGGGCCTCCATGACGTGATACAGGCGGAACCCAAAAACGAAGCTTAAAGGATCCCTCACCAGGTATGGCCATTTTGAGCTGACAAGCGCAGAGCATACAATGCGAGCTAACGATCGAGTTTGCAAAATATTACATCGCTACGCGCCGTGGAAAGTTGTGAAATTCCATTCCGAACGCCGTTTTCCCTTTCTCTCGTGACGACCGCGCTCTAAGCCGGACGGTGACGTACTCGTGTCCCTGCGCCTACGTACTCGTGTCTGCAGTGTGACGTCAGTCATCGAGACACGTGACTTAGAGAATTATTCAAGGTAACATCTGTTATTTGCCTGATATGTTACTTGAATTGACGAGTTGAAGTTTAAAGAAATAATAAAACACACGAACGGAATGTCTGCGTGTTTTTTGTTTCACGTCGCACCGAAGCGAGCGAGATGTACTTCCGCGTCACCTGCTTGTTCGCACGGTCGTTCAGTCACGTGCGCAGGTACCGAAACTATGCCATTTCCAACCGTGTTCCAGCGCGCGATCATGCTCTGCGATCCGATTGTGTCTGCGTCAGTATTCATGTAACACTGAATTATACCATCAGTCATGTGTCCTTCTGCACAGCGCGCAAAAGCGTGCGCTGCGCGAAACGAGACACCACAACAGCTCGCGCGCGACGCCGTCAACGAAAATGCGCAGCACCGCAAAAAAAAAAAGAAAAAAACATAAGAAGAAAAGCAAGAAAAGAAAAAAATATGAAGGCGGGGCGCGTGACGTATGCGTCACGTGAGACTCGAGGTCCGGTACGGGAGAACGCAGGGAAGGAATTTCGCTTGCGGAGGCTAGATGGGGCGAGTGGAAAGAGTCCGCATGGCAGTGGAGTTTGCCTACTGAAATCATGGGTTCGCGGCACTCAAATATTTTTATCTTAGCTATTAATGAGCCGATTTGAAAATTTTTCGCCGCAGAACGCTCCCTAGAGGACAGGTAACAACTTCCAGCGCATGACCGAAATTTGCTATGGGGCCTGGTGAGGGGCCCTTCAAGAGCAAGCTTTAGCTGGGTCTCAACTCCGGCGCGGCCTATTCAAATACATGTAAAACGCAAAAACGTTTTTCTGATATAAACCCTGGACCGATTTTAATGAAATTTGTTGCATTTGAGAGAGAGTTAAATCTTAGTAACTGCTGAAAGGTTAACTTATATTTAGGGCCTGACTTTTGCTAAACAGATTTGCAGAACTTCGAATGTTTGAAAAAACTAGAAGCACGAAATTTACAAATTGCTCTGCATCAAGAACAGATATCGCTGTTTTGTAAACGGCACCCATTAGATCATTCAAAGCGGACAACTTCTATACGTCATTTTATATCTTACGTGAATTTGTTACGTTGTGTACAAGGGTTCTGCAAAAGCTGCATTTTCGTATTACTAAATTTTCGAAAATCATGTGTAACATATGAATTTTGTCGGCTTTAGATGTACTATGAGATGCAAATCACAGAATTTTGATATTATTTTTCATCGGTGAGCTACAGAGTTGTAAACTTGAAAGTTTCATTTTCTGAAAATTTTCGATTTTGCCACTTTTTAATAAACTAAGAACGACTTAAATCAAAAATTTGAAACTAACGGTCAATAGAGTCTAAGTTTTCTTTTAAGTGAAACAAATCTCGCCAAATTTGGTGCAGTGGTTGCCGAGAAAAACGAATTCTCCTTGTACATTTAGATAGGAGTACCCCGAGCTAAAGCTTCCTTTTAAGCTCTATCCTTACTGTGACGTTAGCGAGGAATAACATATTACATACGCACGCAATGTGCATGGCGTGCAAGAAATGAACTGCTAGCCTCTATTATAACGGTTTTCCATGTCACTGAAAGCGGCAGCCACCTGCAGTGACCACCATGGTTGAGGGATCTTAGAGGGCTGGTTTTTATTTTTATGGCTTGGTGTTTATTATTCTAAGATTTTGGAAACACAAACGCACCCTGATAGCTTTTTAGGGATTGACCAATGAAATGACAGCAATTCTCGCTTTTCCTCTCATGGCAATGTTTACTAGAACGCGCAAAAAAAAAGCCAGCATGAGAAAAGCTCTTCGCACTGTGTGTGCGACTCCTGATACAGCGGCCGATGAAGATTACGTTCCTCTCATGACTGCGAAGGCGACTATGCGGAGCCCGTCCTACAAAATTCACCATCGATAAACCATTTATCACCCTTTGGAGTGTCATTTGCCCCTCAGAACAAAGAGTTCCATACAAATTCATGTGCTAAGCAGCGGTGCAAATTGTCCAGACGAACTACCTTAGTGTAACGTGCTCTTTTCTTCATCCCTTAACAGAGAGACGAAATTAATAATGAAATCAAAGCCTTAGATCGACACTAAAATACGTATATAAGTCCATGGGACATCATCAGCCTTTTCTTGAAGCTATCCTTAACGTAAATGTAGGCCTTCCATACAAATTCATGTGCTAAGCAGCGGTGAAAATTGTCCAGACGAACTACCTTAGTGTAACGTGCTCTTTTCTTCATCCCTTAACAGAGAGACGAAATTAATAATGAAATCAAAGCCTTAGATCGACACTAAAATACGTATATAAGTCCATGGGACATCATCAGCCTTTTCTTGAAGCTATCCTTAACGTAAATGTAGGCCTTCCATACAAGTTCATGTGCTAAGCAGCGGTGCAAATTGTCCAGACAAACTACGTTAGTGTAACATGCTGTTTTCTTCATCTCTTAACAGAGAGATGAAATGAATAATGAAATCCAAGCCTTATGTCGACACTAAGTTACGTATAATTCACTGAAAACACGAGCTGAAAAGGTGCATCCTACAGAAGTGTGCTCTCTGCTGTATAAAATTCCAAGGTTCGAGGACGACATGTATGTGCGAGACATTCAATGTTCCTTTGTGCCTGTTTCATGGGCCTCCATCAAAAGTGACGTTAGGCGATCCAGGCACGGTGGTCACCACAAGTGACCACCTAACTATGTGTGAGTGAATTGGGAAAAAAAATAATTGTCCTTTTCAGAAAGTGATTTTTTTTAACAACCTTTTAACATGTTTTAAATAAAATTCAGTTTTACTCTCAAAATAAACTTCTGTGCCAGAAATAGTTAATGTAACAGTTGAATTTTACGCGGTCTTTTAATAATGGGTTTGCGTTCTTTAGAGAGATACTATAGAGTCAATTAAATTTATACAAATATATACTGGTCCAGCACTAATGTTACTACCAACCTATCTGCAGGATAGACATAACATAGTTGAAATTTCGAATGGCTTTTCCGAAGCTAACGTTACTAACCTAGGGGTACCGCAGGGTTCTATTCTCGGACCTTTCTATTCTCGGACAGAAACAGGGACCCTAAGTAGATGCGCAGGAGGTCAATAAACCTGTTCGACGTGGTTCCGCATTCATTCTGAAATTTTACAATGCCATATGAGTCAATGCCCTCTTCGAATACTATCATGGCTGTACTCGAAGGGCATGAAGTGGACAGAACCCAAAAACATTCGCATGAAGCTGTAGCTATGCTGTCTTTCTTTGCTTTTCAAAGCATGCTGCGGCATACTAAGTGTACTTTCATGCAATATCAAACTGATAGTGAAGTTGATTTTGACCCCCAGATATGCAATATTTAAAGAGGAAGACCTTAGAACATGTGCTTTAGTTCCCATACGTCTCTTAAATTGTAAAACGCTGGTTTCTGCAGGAGCCACCGGTGTTCACAAATCGTCTTTCTTTTTCGAACAAGTGCAAATACTGTTTTGTTGGAATTTGCTTGAAGGGTTTCAGAAATACTTTTGCCGCAAAGAGTACTTCAATGCGTTCAGCAGAAGCGGACTTATTGGCAATCAAACACGGCCTCGGGTGCCCTCCCGTACCTTCTTCAATGCCTTGCACTGCAAGGCCACAGCGGAGTGGGGCTTGCCCACAACGCTCCGCCTTCTAAATATCACCGTGGCGCGCAGTTCAAATGTCATTTTGGGTGTTACCGTAGACGCCACGACTTTGAGGCCCAGTGCGCTTAGCTCGTGGGACTGGTGGCGGCACCCCGCGGTGACTGCGGTATCTACATTGCGTAGCTGACCGCAGCGGTCAATTGACCCTTTTCGTGAAGCAGTTTGCTCTCGAGAAACGAGATGGCGCTTCTGGCAGCGCGCCGCTAAAATCCTTTGATAATTTGAAAGCAGCAACACTCTTTGAACTCTGCCGCCGCCGCGCGACCTCCTCGCCCCTTGCGCGTTCCCCCGCGGCAACCAGTTTTGCTCCCGTTTTTCTGCGCGACGATTGGTCTCCCTGCCGTTGCCCTTGGAAACGCGCGGATCTTGAGTTTTGCTTGTGTTCTTCCTTTTCGTTCGCGCCATTTTCCTCCTGAGCACGGATGGCTCGGCGCCTTAGCTAGGCGTAGCGAACCTTGTACGCTGTGTTTCCTCCTCTATGTGCTAGCACTATGCTGGGCTGTTGCGCATCTTCAGCAAGAAGCCTGAAGATGGTTATGCCGTTTTTATTATACCACAAGGAAAGCGTGACGGCTTGCGCAGGAAGCAGTGGCTGCATGACATTAGCCGAAATAACTCTGTTCCGACAAAGAACAGCGTTGTTTGCGAGCTGAGGCGTCTTTCTTATAGCTCGTAGCAAAGCATCCCGTAATGCTGCATTTTTTTTTTTCGTTCTTGCGGCCTGCTCACCAGCGTTTTTGTTGCGGTTGTCCTCAGTATACTTAATATTCTGCGGCGGCTCCATCACCTCGCACGTCGCTAACTGTTGTTATTCAGTCGGAAGTGCAGCATTATAGATTCTGCTTTGCGCCCTGAAAAAATTCTTCCTTCTTCATGCACATCCTCCTTCATGCACATTAATCCACCCTAATCCACTATAATCGTCCTTAATGCACTAATGCACCTCAACACCACTTTCATCCACCCTAATTCACCTTCATCGACCTTAATCCAACCTAGTCCTCCTTTATGCACCTTAATTCAATTTCAGTCACCCTAATGCCCCTTCATCGACTTTAATCCACCTTAATCCTCCTTAATACACCCGAATTCATCTTAATCCAATCACTAATCAATATTACTTTGCTAATCATTAATAATCTCTTATACGCAGCTGCACATGCTTTGGTTCGCTTCCCGCCTTCCTTCGGTCACGTGATATTTTCTGTAGCTCACAACGGGACCTTAAACAGAGGTCTAAGGCTTTCGCTTAATAAGGCACACACAAAGGGATGTGTCACAAGCAATACTAGATCAGACGCTCGAAGTAAAGCATCTGATCATGTGGCAGAAAAATTGTCTGGAGTATAGAACTCGCCTCAAACCTCCCTTGACATCGGTATACCCCGTTCATACGGCTTTAAGAAAAGACCAACCTTGCCTGCAGCATTACCGATGCTGTTATTAGCATTTCTCAAAATTTTCAACCCCACTGGGGCGCGCAACTGGCCCAAAATAACACGCCTCCATAGTATCCTGCGGCCCGACCGCGGAAGCCCAGGAGGAAAAGCGCGCCGTGCGCAGCCGTGGGCGAGGAGTATCAAGGAGGAAAGCGCCGTGAGGAGGAGATTGTCGCTACTTTCAATTTATCAAGGCGTTTTACGCGCCACGCGCTCTGCACCTTGCTTCAGCTAAAGTGCACGAATACGAAACCATTCTTTCTCCTGCCCTGCTTCTGTGCGATCAGCTGTCGGAAGTGCAACTGGTTTGTCGCTAACTCACTGTGGTTCATTCATGCAGCAAAAACATCGAGCGATGGATTGAAGACATGTGGAGCCGTTGGCTACAAAAATTGCTATTGGCGTATTAAAGGAACACTAAAGGCAAATGCTAAGTCAAGCTAAAGTTCTAGATTAGTGCTCGAGAATCTCTAAGGCGTCAATATTATCATGAACAGAGCCTTATTAATCGAGAAATTGAGGTAAATGCAGCACATGATTAGAGACTCCCCCGGGACTTTCAAGCTATTTCCTCTGCTACATATTCTCTGCTGCTTGCAGTTTGTGCGAGTTTCGCGAGCCAGCAGAACCAGCGCAGCACTACGCGATCAGCAAAGTAGTGAAACGCGAAAGCGTGGGCGGCGCAGGGTCGAACGAAAACGAAACATTTCGACCGACCGCGCGGTTATCAACGGTAATTTCAATGAGTTCTTTTTTCAAAAAGTGAAATAGGACTGGACAATTAGCATTTTATTTCAGCTTATAATACAAGGATGTTTTTTGCAATGAGTAGTTGAGCACTAGTGACAAAATTTAACTGAGGAGTGCTGCCCGATGACGAAACTTATGCCCACTCTGTCGCCAATGTATCAGACATTAAGACATTAACGTTTAGTGTATCTAGCTCAGCTTGCACAAGCAATATCTGGTGTCTATGTAAGCGGGACCGATGCTCGTCAAAAAAATGCTCTCATTTCACTAATAAATACGAAGTGCGATCGTCTCAGAGAAGATTCGTAAATGTTGAAATACGTTTGTACTGTTAGAATGCGCAATCGGCAGGGAAGAGTAGGCGTCCGCGCTTTCTGATGTAAAACATTGTTAGCAACGAATTTTAGCAAACCAAGACAATTCCGAAGAGCCTCCCACTCTGAAATAACCAGGCGGTTATTCTTGTATGCTGGCCCACCAGCGAATAGCTCGCACCCAAATTCCTATATCGGTCGAAAGTGCATGCGATAGATCATAATTAGTTTCCCTGCGTAGCCCAGAGTGATGTCGGCCAAGTTTGCTCGGGTACGGGGAAATTCCTTCAAATTATTTAGCTAGTATAACTCAAAATTTCAGCGCATTTCCAGAAGAATTGTTATATGCAATCTATTTTCTTTTTATTGTGTTTCTTGCAGTTTAAGCTAAATTTTATCTTCAAACAATATAACGTGAGTTGTTTGTCCAGCACCCTTCTAGCTAATTTGTCCACGTTTTTTTCGTGTTTATTTTTTCTTTTTTTGCAGTGGTTCTTGTGGTTCCAGTAAAACCTTCTATCGCAGGCTATCATCAGTACTAGTACTGTGCAGCATGCTCCATATCGTATAATCATTACTAATAGCTTTGGCGTTCTTTCTTCACACATATTGTCTCCTTCACTCCTGCGCTGAACCTAGACGGACGGCAAATTCTTTACTTCTATCTCCTTTCTGGGTTTATTTTCATTATATTTGTTGTAGTGTCGTGCTTTCGTGACCACTAAGCCAAGATTACTGATTACACTCGGCTTCCACTTTGTGATTCATGGCGTAATATTCAAATTATCTTGTTGTTGGGCACACAAAGTATTTCTACTCAAGCGCTACGTATTTCAAGCATTGCGTCTCTATCTCATCTCTTGCTAATTTCAGTGATAACACATTATCTTTTCTAATTTCTTCCAAAACTGTATCGAAAGTGTCAATCCATCTGCCGGTCAATCAATATATATTCATAGTGAATACTCAACCGCAATCAAGAATTGCCTCGCCAACTAGATCTGAAGCTGCCATAAATTCTTTGTCATTCGTCACACGTGCTGGAGCGGCTGGAGTCCGCTCTAGCGAAGATCGACATTTGTGCCCACCGAATATGATGCTACGCCGAGAAAGTTAACCTGCGGCCGCAGTTCCTTTGACATATGAGTAGAATACCGATACATCTCAGTCTTACAAGAGAATGGAAACGTTGGGCACGAAACGAATAAAGAACACTGAAATTTTGCGATCATTGGTGCAAGCCGGGGAGTGTGTGTTTTTTTTTTTATAGCTGTGTTTTCTCAACATTATTCGTATGAATATCGCACAAGCCAGCGACTTCGGACCGGGTCTCATCACTCTATGCTGGGATATTGAGTAACCGTGGTTCTGACGTAGGATGGGGGCACGTGCGACATGGCTTTGAGAGAACCCACGATCTCACGCGACGAGAATAAGGGGAAAACAGCAAATTAGACGCTTCGACTGAATAATTATGACAACTCTTTAGGCTGTCTAAGAGTAGAACGTCCGTCCACTCAAGGATGTCAAATAATCACATAGCAGCAGCAACACTGATTAGGCAGGGCAGCAGCTTCTCAGCTGTTAAGCAGGAATCGCTGTACTACCCGAATTGTCATAGGGCAGTGAACTGCTGCTGAAGTGCAGAATTTGTATCCGCTGATCGGGCAAAGGCCGCACTGATTTCGCCTACAATGAACAGACCAAAGAGGTGTCACTGAATGCGAGTACTTCCAAATATAGTCAAATTATGGCAGTTCGTTGATCAAAGCTGAAGAAGATTAACAATTTGCCGCTCTAACAACCTTAACCACCTATATATATACATATATATATATATATATATATATATATATATATATATATATATATATATAGCATGAATGCATGAATGAATGGTCGACAACGGGAAAGTACTGCGCTTAGCCTAAAGGCAGAAGCAGCAAATGTGTATGTGTGCGAGTGCGTGTGCGTGTGTGTCTGTCCTTGACCCAATAATTTAAATATGAAAGGCGCGTCGTAAGTGAATTGAACCGAGCGCATACTATTCGCACTGGCCTATAGTAAGTAAGGCAATTTTTTTGCCACATAACTCGATCATTATTTAAGTTCAATTACCCGACTTTTTAATTATTGGCTGAGGGCCCCAAGTATGATAGGCAGGTTTGTAGAGCCCATTCGGAAACCACCGATCGAGTTGTTTCCTGTATGATACGTCTCACGTATACATATATATATATATAGTCGTTTTCTCCGGGTTGCAAAGAAAGCCCGCGAAACAAGAAAAAAGCCACGTGACTGAGCGCTTTCGCAGTGGTATCGTGCTGTATCTCAAACGTGCATTCAGTGAACGAGGTCGGCTGCATCGCGACTGGCGACGGGGAATTGCCTGCATATTTTTTTTCTAGATACCCGATGCGCATGACAGCCGTAATATAACGAATCCATTTTTACATATAGAAGTATGCCTTTGCCTGTGTTTGTGTTTTGCCTTTAGATGTTCCAATGAATGGCCCTGTTCTGCATGGAATTAGCAATGGAAGTACAAACAATACCTCAACGTCTTCACCGTAACAAAAGCAGGCCTTCAAGCACTTCATTCCTTTATTGATGCGCAGCTTTTTATGCTTTCTTTCCCAGTGTTTGCCACCTGTGCTCGGTCGGTTCCTAGCCAAGTGAAGCGGGCCGATCGCGGAGACGGTCTAATGCACGGTCACGTGCATGGCTCGTGCAGTGAAGGTCGCTTCGTCTTGCCTTGCACGCGCGCAACCGCTTCGCTGCAAAACGCAGTGCAGAAAAGCGGCACTTTCGTAGCCTTTATTTACCCGACAAAAACTTCGCTTCTCACACATTCCAAAATATGCGTAACTTGTGCGATAATGTGCGATGTGTGCAATTCTTTTTTTTTTTTTAGCAACCGCTTGCGTTAAGCGCATTCTGACATCTTGGCGCATAAACCCGACGCGCCAATATGGAAACGTTTTTACCCTTGCGCCCAGCCAGCCACGACAGACAACAGGGATTTTGCCTGGGAAACCTTCACTTTAGGGATCCACCTTTTTCGGTGAGTTCGCTCTTCCTTAACAGCAACGACAACCCTGCGCAGACGGGACACAGAGAGAACATAAGGATGAGATTGATGTTTATCTTTGTTTAACTGTACTATAACCGAGTGGTTAAATCCTGCCACAGTTGCGTCTTTATTTTCCGTGGGCGTCTCAGCTGCTTCCGACTGGATTACAAGCTGAAAATTGATCGCTGCTCGTGTTATTATGTGCCGGTCAGTGCACCGCATCTTTCCAACTGGTCTTGTATTTGGAAATTCAGGAGGTGTCGCGTGAATGTGTGTCGCTTTGTGTCACACTTATTTTGAACTGCTTGCATCAGTTCAATGCTCAGCAACTATTAGTAGATTAGGTACCTGTCCGTTTTTCACTTGTTTCCAACTGGCATTGGCAGTAAGAAATTCAGCGCTGGCAACTTTTTGATACATCTATTGAATTTAATTGGTTTATTCATGTGTCCACAAACAGCATACATGTATTCTAATTTGTCCCATAATAAAAAAAATAAACACGCACAAATAGATCACCTGTTTTCAACTGGTTTATGCCGGCTGAAAATTCCATCAGCACTACCTCCGCATTCTCTGTGTCCCACTTTGCACTAGCCTGCTAGCGAGTACAAAAGATTGGCACGGGAGGCGATCTCTACAGTGCATGTCACTTGGGCCCTCTCTGCATTTGCTCAACCCAGTCATGAACATGAACTTTAGTGCAACCGCCAACTGCATATATTACAATAGATCAGCGGGCTACTACTACAGCGCGAACTACTAAATGAAAGAATGTGTCTACATTCGTTGGCCTGCAGCCACTGAAGCGGCATCCACCTAACCACCACCGCCCCCAAGCCGCGCTGCGCACCGTGTCGCTCCGCTCCTCTTTGCAGGAACCTTTACGTGTCACGCTTTGTGGCCCAATACCCTGTATGCTCCACCGCGGGGTCTCAAGTGGGTATTTGAGGTAATGGTAATAATATGTTGCTTACACTTCGTACGCCCCAAATTCTCACTTCGCCTCACTGCAGTACACTGTATGCTTCATCGCATAACACAGATACATTTTAAGGATCGCTACAAAGAACAAGGACGTTTAGGACTTCAACCACAACAAGCTCTGTGTTTTAGAATGGTTTTCTCCTTGCTCTAGGTTTATTCCAATAAGAGACCAGGAAGAGACCGGTTGGCCACGTGTTTTTCCTTTAACGATAGCGTACCGTCTTGCTCTTCATTCAAATACAAGGCCCTGCGAGAGGCAGCAGGAAGTGCTTATGGTTTGAAGAATGGTTGAATGGTTTGCATAGCGCTTCTGCGTTTAGTCTGATATCTCCGACACCACTCGACTAGTCTAGGAGGAAAGTGTGTGTAGACACAGACGCAATTTAAAATTGTCTGTGAAGTTCTTAAGGCAGGCTGAAGCAAACTACATCAAGTCCACAGTGCATACGATGGACTTGATGTAGTCCCATATATCCCTATATGCACGGATAGGTGCCAGAAATAAAGATTCTTACATCGAATTGTATCACTTCTGAGAACAGTAAGTTGCGAAACGTTTTTCTTACCAACCACGTTAAACAAAGAATCAAACTCCGCTACAGTTATTCTGCCATCAAGGCTAATCCACGATTTACAATGCAAAAAGACGCAAACCGAGAAACAACAGGGACGACTCGAGCATGCTTCTTTGTGTTTTTGTTTTTTTTTCACTGCAAATCATGGATCTGTTCCAATTGGCCAGGACTCGATTCTCATCAAGCCTGGAGTAGTGCGCAAGGTTTTTAGCAATGTATTTTAGCAGGGAGCTAAACATGCATTCACATAATAAATCAACCATGCAACTGGTGCAAAACACTTAAGCGATAACGTAGCTCCAGGTTCTCCAATGATTTATGATGTATTATGTGACCTGTGTAAATGGCAGCTGCCTCATCTTGGCTGCATTAACTGTTCGAGTATGAAAGAAAACAACACAATTTGTTAACATCGACTAACGAAGAGATTAGCTTGTTGTGGAGAAAGGACTAGCCAAGAGGCAATATCAGAGCTTTTGTCACATAGCAATAGAAAGGAGCCCTTTGGGAATGGGCCCATGAGATTTTGCAAGCCTTCTATACGAACCATTGCCGTGTTTCCTTATGAACCTGTTGCTTCTGAAATTTTGGCTATGGCTTGTTCTGCCAGTGCGAAGCTCTCTAAGAGAATTCATGACTGTGGTCTAGGAGGTGGCAGGTTGACAGCCTTATTCATACCTGGTCAAGCTTGTTGCAATACTCTACCTGTTGTGCTCTGGGATTTAAGGAGTCACCGACAGGAATTACCATACAATAGAGCAGGGCTTTGGTGCTGTGAATTGAATGGCAGGACTGTAGTGCCATTCAGGTAACTTGTGAAAAGACAAGCCTAGACTGTCCCACATATTATGCTCACAATGGTTGCTAGCACATTCAAATATATAGCAAATGTTTCTAGTTCACTTTTTTTTCAATAAGTATGCAATTGCAAGACAAGAACGTGTAAGGGCCGGGGGTTGGATGCCTACATTATACGAATACCTTGACTGCAAGGTCAATTTACACATGACTGGTATACCAGTGTGTGGCACATGACTACTGCACATGATGACTATTGTGCCCTAACGCTTCTTCCTTCGAAGATGGAAGGTGGCCGGTTCAAACACCTTGTAGTGTATGTTGTGAACCGACTACCGGTGAAACGGTGATTACGTGCAGCTGTACTTGGCGTCTCATCGTGGAGAACACAATTAGCCGCATAGCGAACTAGCCATGGATGTGGTTGACAAATGTGGAGGCTTTAATTACGGCTGCAGAGTTCTACTTTAGTCTTTGGATTTGTCCTGTTGCAGTGTTCTACTTTAGTCCTTAGATTTGTCCTGATGCTCTTCCTTTCCTCTTCCCTTTTTCCTCCCCTCCTTCCCATCTTCCATTTCTGTGTTGCTGTCACCTCCCTTCAGAAGAGTAGGCAGGCGTCGTGCCCCTTCCGGTGGCAGTTGCCAGCCTGCTCCTCGCTTTCCCTTTCCTGTTGACTGTGTATATGTGTTCAAAACAAATAATAATAATAATAATAATAATAATAATAATAATAATAATAATAATAATAATAATAATAATAATAATAATAATAATAATGACTACAAAGCACGTATGTTGCACAACAGTAGGGTAGCACTACTGTTACGCTCTTCTCGCTGCGGTCAGATAGTTTGCCTGTGCTGCCATGGGAATGGCGTCTGCATGCTCTGCACCAGTCTTGCATTCCTTTTCTCAGTTATGCTCCACGTGTTCCTATAGCCTCATATTATAAAATATCTAGCTTCATTCATTTCTCGCAGTATATATACCAGTGAGATCAACTTGCTATGGTTACTGGAATGTCTGACCATCGTTAAACAGGGCAACCTTTCTTCGTACATAAGGGCAATGCGCTTTAAGTTGCAAAAATCTTTCCTTTCTGAGTAAATTCTTTGTTGTTCAACACAGTTGAAGGGTTGGTGTCCTTCAAATTGTACCTATTGAGTAATTTGTTTCAGCATGATTTTAACACTTTCTTCCCTGCCGCTCTCTCGGTGAAATTTGCATAATAATTGCCAAAATATTTTGTGGCTATTCTTCTTCACTGCAAGTCATTTCTCTTATAAATGTACTTACGCTAGTCGCGTATCTATTTTGACTTCGAGCATACCGCCACGATCTCAGTGACAAAACATGGCCTCGGAGATATGACTGCACCAGCCATGGACAAAGCCAGCGCACACATCTTGTAGGCCATAAACAAAGACACAGTAGTAAGCGTGATCAACACAAGATGGCGACATCGGTCTGGCGCGAAATAATGCTGATGTTTTTTTCGCACTGTTATCCACGCATGCGTGCAGCGCTGCTTAGCCAGCCGTTCAAGGAAGGCAAATTCTGGTGCTACATGTCACAGTGCAAATTGTTACGCGCGTAGATTGTCTGCTGGCATGATCCGCCCTCAACAAAGGTACCATTTTTTTTAGAGCGCAGCTCTTTGGCGTCCGTTCCTGGGTTTCGCGTCGTCGTCGGCGTTGTCGTCGGCGTTGTCGTCGGCCTCGTAACCAGCTCCGCCCCCCTTTCATCCCCCCAGCGCTAGCAGCGACCGACTGATACCGCTGGATGCCGCTGACGCCGCTAGAGAGTCAAGATAACGTGACTGCATAGAACACCGTCGCCGCCATGCAGAAAGAGGAGGAAAGGGTCCCCCCCCCCCTGTTCTTGTGTGGCGGATAGGGTGCTCTTCAGTTGCCGACGCGCCGGTTATTTCACGTAGGCCCCGGCACGTCGACGAATACGTGACCACCTTCCCACGGCTAGACCTGGTTCTTAGCGCTGCGGAAGCGAGGGTATCATATTGTTTGTGTCGGCATCGGCGGCGTTGTCCCTGAAACCAACTCCGCAGCTGGGGTTGACTCACTATCGGCGTCAGCGGCATCAGTCAGTCGCTGCTATCTCTTCCCTCCTCCCTTTATCGTGTTGTCCGCTTGCTGCGCGCGCTTCTGCCCCCACCGTTTGCCGCTGGGTGTACACGCCGCCCCCCTTCCCCCTCTTGCTGCGAGTCTCCGGTTGTCAAAGCGCCGGCTCGAACTTAATTCCTTTCTTCGCTCCTCCTCCAATGCAACCCCTGTGCGGTGGCAATCAGAGAGCCAGATCGGTGGCGGCGGATCTGTATATGTGCACCGCCCGAGCCGAAATTGCCGCTGCCGTTCGCCCTGTGCGGTGGCAATCAGAGAGCCAGATCGGTGGCGGCTTGACATAAAGACAAACAGCAATTTCCTAACACTTATGCGGGAGAACATCCCGTTCCTCTCGCTCGTAACGCGTCCCACGGCTGTGACAACCTCGCGAGGCACTTGTATAGATCTCGTCTTTGAGAATCAAGCATTGGTGTACCAAGTCGAACATATATCAGTCTATTTCTCCGACCACAAAGCTTCCTTCATGACTGTCAAGAACTGTTAGTGGAGTCTTTGTTAAAGGAATACGTGTGAAAAATAAAAAAAAAATTCTGAGATAGCGCATACATGTGTTGCTCGATTTCTTTGCCTCAATCTATCGAAAAGGTGAAACAGCTTATTTGCTGCGCTCAAATTTCGCATTAGGAAGTAACGTAATCGTCGGTAATTTTTTTTTTTTTCGTTTGTAGTTGCGTGCGGCATATGTAAACAAATGCCCATGCACATGTCTACTCTACGCAAGGAATTAGAGCGATATACACTTTGGCTGAAACTTTACTTGAACTTAGTTTATTGCACCCAATATCCCTAAAAAAAAGCAAGGCTGACGTTCGGCCGGGGCACTGCCTGCCGGATGGATCGGTGCACGCATACGGTCGGCATCGCGCTTGGCCGCAGCGTCAGCTTTTTTACGAGTGTCCCAAACTCAGCGAGCATGCACAAATCTTCGCTGTAGCTGTCTGGCGTGAAGTATTTAGAAAACAAAACAAAAGCACCAGATCAGCGCCAGTCCTTCCTGCCCACATTCATCTCTCAAGCCTTACGCTTGACGTGCTCCTTGGGGAACCTGCTAGGCTGAAGTACGATACGGAGCACTCCTGGCTCCGTTCGCTCTGGTACCCCGCAGCGCCACATAGGTGCCGCGGCGGCATTGTTTCAGCCGCTGCGAGTTGAAAAATTCCATTGGCAAGCTAAACGAAGCAGACGTTTCCCGCATGCGCGCGCAGATGAAACAAGGATTCTTTGCCGGAGCATACATGTTCGCTCGGCAAGCATGCAGCTTGTGACGTCACGGCTCGCGAGCGTGCCAGCGTGCTGCTCGACTGTTATGCCGTTCGAGTGCGATATAAAAAAAAAATTATAAATTACGTGCTCGCTCGAATGCGCAAAAATTTTGCCAACCTGTTCTTGAACACGCAAGGAATACCTCAAACCGTACAAATTATGATCAAAAAGTGGGTGTCATGCCCCCTTTAAAGGATTTACCGCTTTTACTTTCTTTACTGCTTCAATTCTCTTTCTTTTCTTGGGGCATTAATGCTTATTTTGTGCGATGATTAATCATCCTTTCCAATTTTACTTTGAATTTAATACACGTCCGCGTTTCCAAGTACGAGTTTCCACACGCCTTATGCTACCTTGTACGTGTCATTGCATTATAGGTCTGTGTTCCATTATGACTGCGCTTAATTAGCTTACACTTCTATTAGATTGGGCCCATGTTATCCCATATAACTGTTACAATTTTTCGCCAATGCTCCTAAATGTTTACAAACAAATGCTTACAAGGAAACATTAATTGTTTTCGCCATTTGCGCCATTTTGCTACTATTCGACTTGCCTGCTCCTGGCTGTGTCCAGTGAAGTTCCATTTTCGCCAACTGCGTAAAAGGCCGGTATTTTCGTGTTTCCATGTCAATGCAATGTTTTCAGAAGGGTTAAGCATCTGCAGACAACGACCGATTTTCTGGACGCCCGATTTTTCAGACGCACCCGATAATTCGGACGCCTTCGTCTCACCGCCACGGTACCCCATAAAGTCAATCTATAAGAATGCCTGAAATTTCGGACGCAACAACTCTTCGCCGTCCGATTTTCCATACTTTCTGCCATAGCCGTAGGTCCGAAACAGCATTGATCGAAGAAGCCTCCGCCGTCTTTTTGATTATCTCGCCGCCTCGAACAGGCGTTCTCGCACGTAGATCCGCTGGCAGCAGTAGCCACCACCGGGGCATGAGTAGGCCTAGCAACTTCGACGTTCGCTATCAAGCTTTTTGGTGATCGTTACCGTGTTTTTCATTAAAACAATTCACCACTGCTAGCAGTTGCGCCGACTCCGCTTTTGTAATCCTCGCCAATGGCTTCGAAGCTCGGAAAGCGCGACAAATTGCGCATTGCCGGTTTCCGAAAGTTAGCTTCGCCTCAACACAGAAGTGTTACGCGGTGAGGTTTACGCAAAGTATTGCGGTGTAGCATATGGAAAGTGGGAAGAGGCAATTGCCATGGGACACAGTATGTTATCCTTAATTATACACGCGTGTACCTGCCTTCTTCTGTGACAGTGCGAGCACCGATAAGCCTAATAAGTGTACTTGCAGGCATTCAGAGCTATTTCGGACGTGCCTGTGGCGATTTGAGCCCTTGGGGCTAGTAAAGGTAGTGCTTCGAAAGGTCGGTGGAGTATCGGTGACAAAAAGTTACGGTTTTACGCCGAATCGACTCTATTCGCACAGGACACATGATTCACGGAAGCTGACAAACCACCTCACAACAAAAATGTGTATACGGGATGGTACAAACATTATTTTGCACTGCCGTCACCATCTCTGCGACACACCGTACGGAGGCACCTCATCTTGGCGCCGTTCATAGACGCATAGTCTCTTGTCGAACTTCTAGCATTGTTATTGGGCATAACACACATTTTGTTTACCGCGGTAAAGTGTTTCAAAGCACATCTGTACATTTTCCATGACTTTTTGTCTTGTGCCTCACGGCGCAAATTCTTCCAGCTCATTTCTAATTTTATCTATGTCTTGCCGCAATGCGCATATCTTTGTTCTCGCCAGCCTACAACATTTAATTTAATTATTTACAAAATTAGGTTCCTTACCTACCCAGCAAAGATGTTTGCAGCTTACCATGCATGGTATACCGTCCGTAGGAAGGCAAGCTTAATTGGTCGCTGTTAGATTTGTGTATCGCTTCACGGTTGAGTGGCACTTACTGATCGCACAGTAATAATATGCTTCGCCAGATTGCGACAGATTACTCCTATACTAGTCCAAGTGTTCCAAAAAGGCCAATTTTTCCGCTCGGGAACTGCTTCAATTGCTGGTGCGGCTGCTCCTAAATAAACTGCTCCAGAACGATTTTTTCCTGCTCCAACAATTGCTCCAAATTCTAAACTGGCCGGATCACCACTGTAACACGTGGGATGATTGCGGCAAAAGGGAAAGGCCCCGTCGTAAAGCATGCTTCGTTCGGGTTCTCTTCAGTAAAAAAAAACGCAACTTCTTGATATGACCACAGTTCGAAACAAACGGTAAAAAAAAAATATTCAACGTGCGATACGGCACGTTCCTGCTATTTCTGAAGGAGAAACACCGTGCAAGTTTGTACGTGTGTATAACTGACGCAGTGCATGCAGACTCAAAGCCACACTAAAACACCGCAGCCTAAAGACGGCAACACGCCAAGCGGCTGTCCAGCAAAATCGACACTTCAGCCAAGAGGCAATGCACTCGTGTGAGTTAATGACAGTGCCAACTTTCTCGCAGGCTATACGAACAATGGCGCACAACAACGCCTCGAGCAAACACGTCTCGCTCTGTGTTCTGTGCACGACGTATAGACAAACGCGAGTGGTGCTGGGAAGGTAGCAATTTAAATCACATTACGGCTGTCGTAGGTCGTCAACATTACCGCCAAATATCGCCCATGAACGCAGGCAGCACAGAAAAGGTTCGCTTGCATGAGTTCGTGGGATCTGCATAATTTTTCTCTAGACATTTCGCATTATCACTTCAAGAAATTTCAGAGACCCGTGGCTTTCTGATCATTTTTTTTTTCGTTGAGCAGCTTGGCTAACTTTAGCTGAATTAATTATGAGGTTTTACATGCCACACCACGATTTGATCATGAGGCACGACGTAGTGGGGGACTCCAGATTAATTTTTACCACCAGGGGACCTTTAGCATGTCGCCAATGCGCGGGACACGGGCATTTTCGCATTTCGCCCCCATCGTAACGTTCGTTGGGGCACGCTCTATATGCACTTGGAAATAAATAACACTGTGCCTACTTCTGTGAAGTTATTAATCCATAATACTTTAATCTGCAACCCACGTTAGCTGTGAGCGTCTTGTACGAGTTACCACGACTCAGTGTAACTTGAACATATTACCGAAAGTCCAAATGAAAATAAACACGCGTAGTCGCTAGTAAATCATATGGGACCCATGCTGAAAGCCTGATTAAGAAATATCATGTGCCTAAAGCCGATATTGTACACGAACGCTGACTTTTACGTGAAAAGTAGTTTTGTGTGATAACATAACACTACTGTTCTCGAAAAACTCACGCACTTAACGAGAAGGTTGTGCCTCAGTAACAACCGTAAACCAGAAGTATGAAGGGTTCCGTGTATTAGAACTAATTATGAGCGTAAAATGTTCAGTAACAGCATGCCAATTTAACTGAATTTGTACGAAAGACCTGGTCGCAATGTGCGCAGTCCAACACTGTCAGAATGCATTTATATATTGCTCTTACGCCCTTATTATGTCAGCGTATGTTGTGAACATCAAATTTACATTGGTCTTCTTTTTATTTTTACCTGTATCGTTTCATTGCTTAATCAAAACAGTTTTCTTTGTTCTTTTATGGATTGAACTCTTACCGTTAGCTCTTCTGCTTCCGTGTTATCGTTTAATGTGTAACGTGTGTGAGGCCACGTAGATACTGTATTGAAAGGGGGCCAGGGTCACTCAAGCCGCGTCTGTGCGGCTAATTCCTCTAACTCCCTTACTTATATTCCGTGTAAATGGGCATTCATCAATACCGAAATAAAGACGCATTGAAGTCAATATGAGGGGCGACGGGCTCTACCACTATGTCCATTTATATGGAATATCTTGCCGTGTGCAAACTGCTCGTAAACGAACACCAAGAGACCAGAAAACACTCTGTGCTTTATAATGAGGTACCGAAAGTAACAGCCAGGCTTCTTTGGTGGCCAACTCACCAATGTGAGAATTGATTGCGTGGATACTTCGCTTTAACGTAAATCCCGATTAAACGATATGCTCCCTTCCGAGTTTGATTGCTTGACGCGTCGTGCCCTTTTTGCAGCAGCACTTTTTTTCTCATTCTCCAGGTACGTAGAAAGGCTGTTAAACCAGTTACGTTACACTATAGAAGTTTATTTTCCTAGCGAATGCTATGCAAATGGCTCGCAACGGGTATCGCACTCGACTCAGTTAGAGCACGTCTCAACTTGTTCCTAGACGGTAAACGTCCAGCTACAACATGGATGGATGGATGTTATGAGCGTCCCCTTTGGAACGGGGCGGTGGGCGCGCCACCAAGCTCTTGCTATTATACTGCCTAATGTCCTACCTAGGTTAAACAATGAAAAAGAAAAAAAACACTGTGAACTCTCACAAGCAAATTTTCTGATCTCCTATTTCGAACTGTGCTTTTGTACGTCTCCGTTTTTTGTCGTTTCCCTACTTCCGCCAATCCTCCAATCGCCTCTTACTAATCCTTATTGCGGACATGTTTACCTTTCCACTGTTCTCACTGAACCCAAGGGCATCAAGGAGGCCAGTGGTGCCCAAATCGACCCCTGGGCAGATGTCTTCACATTCTAATAAAACATGCTCCATCGCTTCCCTCGTTTACCGCAGCAAGCACATACTACTTCTTCCTTCTTATATGTCGCTTTATAGGTGCGTGTTCTAAGGCATCCTGATCTCGCTTCGAATAGTAATGAGCTTCCTTTCGAGCTATCAGAAAGTCCTTCTTTCCTGATTTCGTTTTTTCCTCTCAAGTAGTTACTCATCGCAGGTTTCTTTTCCATTGCCACCACCCATGAGATTATTTCAGCCTCTCAGACTTTCCGCTTGATGTTCTTTGTTACTGTGTTGCCCACCCTACAGGCCGCATACTTGCTGGTAAGCTTCCTGGTTCTTTTCTTCCACTGTGAAACAATGCTTTTCCTCTACAGATACCTAAATACTCTCCCAGCCCCATTCACTTTCTTCCATATTCCTCAGTCGTTCTTCATAATCAATTTTACTGTGAGCTTCCCTCACTTCAAAACTAGCCCAGCCCACGTCACCCTGCACAGCTTCATTTGTAGTCTTCTCGTGAGCGCCCAATGCGAGGCGTCCCACTGGCCTCTGGTTCCCATCTAGTCCCGATTGTACGCCTGATTTAAAGCAAACAACCGCATTTCCAAGTGTAAGCCCTGGAACAATTACACCTTTCCACATACCTCTGAGCACCTCGTACCTATTGTATTCAATTGTGCAGAGATGGCGCCACCTGCCGCAGGAAAGAATAGAACGGTGTTCTGCGTTAATTACGCACACACCCACGTGACCAAGGCCCAACGTCGCACTAACGGAAGTAAAAGTAAAATCCTTGCCGTAAAAATGTCGTGTAGCACCGCGTATTCGTTTTCTTTGTATGCACCACTTCGTCTTGTACACGTGGCGATGCACGACGTTTAGAACCCTCAGCAATGCAGCATCTCATGAAACAGGCCTCTATGAACAGTAAACCACCTTTCTCGCATGTCTCCAGATGTGTGGCGTAAAAAGCCACCAGGAACTTTTGCTACCGCTTACCACAGTGGCTTTCTTCAGGTTGCTGCAGGTAGAACAACCCTTCTGATCTTAGGAGCGTCCGTGTAAGTTTAATCAACCATAAATTCTGACATGAAGAAAGCAAAGCTGTTAAACGGCTTCAAAGCAAGAATGTCCAAGTGCTTGGGTCCGCATTATCTCAGATTAGGCCAAGCTTCCATTGAACAGTAACGAAAAGACCAGGATAAACGCCGTTGTCATATGTCACTGATTTATGTGGGCTCGTTCACTTAGTTTTTGTTTTGACTTAACCTAAAACAAAATACACTATACTAATGGGCGACTTCAATGCCAGGTAGGCAAGAAGCAGGCTGGAGACAATCAGTGGGGGAATATGGCATAGGCACTAGGAATAGCAGGGGAGAGTTATTAGTAGAGTTGGCGGAACAGAATAATATGCGGATAATGAATACCTTCTTCCGCAAGCGGGATAGCCGAAAGTGGACATGGAGGAGCCTGAACGGCGAGACTAGTAATGAAATAGACTTCATACTCTGCGATAACCCTGGCATCATACAAGATGTGGACGTGCTCAGCAAGGTGCGCTGCAGTGACCATAGGATGGTAAGATCTCGAATTAGCCTAGACCTGAGGAGGGAACGGAAGAAACTGGTACATAAGAAGCCGATCAATGAGTTAGCGGTAAGAGGGAAAATAGAGGAATTCCAGATGAAGCTACAGAACAGGTATTCGGCTTTAACTGAGGAAGAGGACCTTAGTGTTGAAGCAATGAACGACAATCTTGTGGGCATCATTAATGAGCGTGCAATAGAAGTCGGTGGTAACTCCGTTAGACAAGATACCATGAATAAAGGGAAAATCAGACATCCCCCCGTTCGTAGCAATTGCTACAAAGGAAACCCATACGGGTTCCTCTTCTTTCGAGGAACCCGTATGGGTTTCCTTTGTAGCACTTGCTACGAACGGGTGGATGTCTGATTTTCCCTTTATTCATTACTTCTTTCCATCTTGCGGGTTTCCGCAGAACTACTACGTCAGACAAGATACCAGTAAGCTATCGCAGGAGACGAAAGATCTGATCAAGAAACGCCAAGGTATGAAAGCCTCTAACCCTACAGCTAGAATAGAACTGGCAGAACTTTCGAAGTTAATCAACAAGTGTAAGACAGCTGGCATAAGGAAGTATAATATGGATAGAATTGAACATGCTCTCAGGAACGGAGGAAGCCTAAAAGCAGTGAAGAAGGAACTAGGAATTGGCAAGAATCAGATGTATGCGTTAAGAAACAAAGCCGGCAATATCATTACTAATATGGATGAGATAGTTCAAGTGGCTGAGGAGTTCTATAGAGATTTATACAGTATCAGTGGCACCCACGACGATAATGGAAGAGAGAATAGTCTAGAAGAATTTGAAATCCCACAACTAACGCCGGAAGAAGTAAAGAAAGCCTTGGGAACTATGCAAAGGGTGAGGGCAGCTGGGGAGGATCAGGTAACAACAAATTTGTTGAAGGATAGAGGGCAGATTGTTCTAGAGAAACTGGCCACCCTATATACGCAATGCCTCATGACTTCAAGCGTACCGGAATCTTGGAAAAACGCTAACATAATCCTAATCCATAAGAAAGGGGACGCCAAAGACTTGAAAAATTATAGACCGATCATCTTACTGTCGGTTGCCTACAAAGTATTTACTAAGGTAATTGCAAATAGAATCAGGAACACCTTAGACTTCCGTCAACCAAAGCACCAGGCAGGATTCCGTAAAGGCTACTGAACAATAGACCATATTCACACTATCAATCAGGTGATAGAAAAATGTGCGGAATATAACCAACATTTATATATAGCTTTCATTGATTACGAGAAAGCGTTTGATTCAGTCGAAACCTCAACAGTCATGGGGACATTGCGGAATCGGGGTGTAGACGAGCCGTATCTAAATATACTGAAAGATATCTATAGCGGCTCCACAGCCACCGTAGTCCTCCATAAAGAAAGCAACAAAATCCCAATAAGGAAAGGCGTCAGGCAGGGAGATACGATCTCTCCAATGCTATTCACAGCGTGCTTACAGGAGGTATTCAGAGATCTGGATTGGGAATTGGGGATCACAAATAATGGAGAATACCTTAGTAACTTGCGATTCGCTGATGATATTGCCTTGCTTAGTAACTCAGGGGACCAACTGCAATGCATTCACTGACCTGCAGAGGCAAAGCAGAAGAGTGGGTCTAAAAATTAATCTGCAGAAAACTAAAGTAATGTTTAACAGTCTCGGAAGAGAACAGCAATTTACAATAGCTAGCGAGGCACTGGAAGTGGTAACGGAATACATCTACTTAGGGCAGGTAGTGACGGCGGATCCGAATCATGAGTCTGAAATAATCAGAAGAATAAGAATGGGCTGGGGTGCGTTTGGCAGGCATTCTCAGATTATGAACAGCAGATTGCCATTATCCCTCAAGAGAAAAGTTTATAACCGCTGTGTCTTACCAGTACTCACGTACGGGGCAGAAACCTGGAGGCTTACGAATAGGGTTCTACTTAAATTGAGGACGACGCAACGAGCTATGGAAAGAAGAACGATAGGTGTAACGTTAAGGGATAAGAAAAGAGCAGATTGGGTGAGGGAACAAACGCGAGTTAATGATATCTTAATTGAAATCAAGAAAGAGAAATGGGCATGGGCAGGGCACGTAATGAGGAGGGAAGATAACCGATGGTCATTAAGAGTTACGGAATGTATTCCAAGGGAAGGGAAGCGTAGCAGAGGGCGGCAGAAAGTTAGGTGGGTGGATGAGATTAAGAAGTTTGCAGGTACAGCTTGGCCACAATTAGTACATCACCAGGGTAGTTGGAGAAGTATGGGAGAGGCCTTTGCCCTGCAGTGGGCGTAACCAGGCTAATGATGATGATGTTCACTTACTTGACGTCATGGTTCAGACCACGAAGGCTTCGTGTACCTCAATCGGCGCAGGCGTTTGAAGAGACATGAGAAACGATCGGCTAACGGATCAATATCTCACACATGGATTACGCTACTACAAGGAGTGAATACGCCAAGTTAGAAAAAGGAATTAAAAACATTTTATTTCTGCTTCAGTTTGCTCAACCTTGATTGTACTGATTGAATGCGACTTTTTCTTTCGCTCTTCGAGAGGTTGACACTGAACATAATAAATAATGAAACACGCTTTTTTTCCCTTTGAAACAGTAAAACAATGCAAAAGATGATCATATCGCAAGATAACGCAATACGCACACGTAACCACTCCAGCATTCCGCTCCTTCGGAAATGCAGAGACTCCGGCGCTAGCCGAAAGCGCAAATTGCATTCTGTACACTTTGCACCATCGGTGGGTCCCGGCAAACTGTTGTAAACGAGTCACCAGCGCACTGCCCAGAACAGTCCAATGAATCTCCGTGGGATTAAACGGAGCAAGCACCCACGGCCTCGTACGCGCCAACTTTGAACTCTTTTCCTGAAGCTCAAAAAAAAAATGAGGGCCGCGCGGCGAGTGGCCAACCTTTTGCTCGGCAAGGGCCTGTTTACGCTCGAGCCGCCCATCGCCGCAAGCCGCACCACGCGCTTGCGGTGGCGCGAAAAATTGCACACATCCAGCACTTGCGCACAAATTGCCGTTTACACTGTGTACAGAGTGTACACCTTACACATTGTAAACCGAAATTTGTGCACAAGTGTTTGATACGTGCAATCTTTCGCGCGACCACACGCGTGCGGTGCGGCTAGTGGCGATGGGCGGCTCGAGCGTAAACAGGCCCTCAAGATGCGGCTAAGTCATCCGCCGATTTAGTAACAGATGCTGAGCACAGGACTTAGACTGTACAGGGAAGACAGGGACATGACACTTTTGCAGGCACTCCGTAGTAGCGTAGTGTGCACCGATGACTTGCAGGATGCGCGCGCCGAACTGCCGCCGACGACATCGCGTGAGGTGCACATGCCATTGGGTGGACGAACCAGAAAGCACTTGGCTACGTGTAATGCGAAACACGATCGCGACACCAAGAGATGTGCATGATGCAACGGCAACGAGGTACACATACATGGTCTTGAAAATTCAGATGGACTTTTTTTTTACCTCGAGTAATGTTCTAAGTACCGCACACGAGACGACCTAAGTGTGCACGTCCGAAGCCTTGGAATGTATGTTTCTAAGGTAGGCCCTATGGCGGACAAGCTAGAATGAGAACGGAAAGCCAGTCGGGTCACGTTCTCACATTTACAAGGAGCGGCGGGAAAGGGATGCTCGAGGGTCCGGGTGGTAAAAAAGGAATAGATTGCGACAGTGTTGGACGAGAAAAAAAATGTTGACGATGAGATGGCCTAATATCTAACATTAGGTCACGTAATAAAAAAAAGATAAAACACTAAAGCGCTGCGGGGTGGCACTTTACGACAAAGGTTGTGCTCCTACCGATTTGAGGGGCAAGACGACCTCCTCCACACGAATGCAGCCACAAAGCGCATTCCAAGGTCGTTCTGCGTTCCAAGACTGCAGCACCCTTCAACGTCACTTCGAAGTGCGCGATAAAATGGTGAACAGATTAAAAACCTACATGCTGCCGTAACTATGACTACGAAGTACTGAAAGCGATACCTGCGCCAGAAAGCAGTAAAGGAAGCTTTCTGAATGGCACTTTTTTTCTCTCCGGTATTACAGCGATGTACTACAGCATTTGGTGGACAACATCGCTAGCGAAGTCCGACAGGTGCCTAGACATCGATATCTAGTACTTTAACGATACTGATGTGAGATCAAAAGCACGAAAGAAGCTTACAGCTCGCTTAGTCATCGACCTACGTGGTTACCTGTACTACGCCACTGACTACTTTCGCCAACGATGTTTCATAGGTGCCCAAGAAAGACTTATCACAATAGTCTGGCGATCTCTGCCACTTCTACAGGAATACCACGTGGACATCTATAGTAGTATTGTTCGCTACATGGACTACGAGATAGGTGTGGAAAACCTAACGACGACTGGTAACACACAGCGAGAAAGCAACGTTCGCGGCTAGTGCTCTAATGCAAGTTCTAGGCTACAAGTAAGGCTTCTATGTTGTCAGACACACCCGCGAAAAAAACCACGCCAACCACGTTCGCTGGAGCCACTCAAACGCACTCACATATCGCTCGCGCACACATGCACACACATGAAGTCTTATATACAGGGCAGGAGTTCGCGTATATATAATACACATATATATATAAAGATGCGCGTATTTACATCACAGCACAGGACCTGCGGGGGCGCTATAGCTGGGTTATAAACGTGGCGCCACCATTCTGCTTGTCTTTAGTCCAGTTGAAGGCAGAGTTCTCGAAGGCCTGTAGGTCAGACTGCGAGTCCGACGGGCAGGACGACCGGCGAGACTCGATGAAGTTCATCTGGGACGACACCTCCCGCATCGTGGGCATGGCCGAGGCGTCGTGCGCCGTCTGGGGCGGGCACAGCCGCTGGCAGCAGCCGCACCGACCAACGACGGCGCCGATGACGCGGTCGAGCGGGTCCAGCGAACGCATCCACTCGGGCAGCCACAGCCAGTTGCGCAGCTTCTCGGGCAGCACGTGGGGCGCCTTCCGCTGAAGAAGGTTGACGGCGACCACCGCCGCGAGGATGACCAGGATGGGAATGAGAACCACCATGAACACGATCATGCCGGCCATGGACAGCCCGAACACGGCCGCCGGAAAAAAGAGGAACATGCACAGCAGGTAGAGAACCGAGAACCAGCGGTACTTGGCGGTCGTGTTGCCCAGGATCTTGGCCAGCTGGATGGGGAAGCGAGTGAAGGGCAGCGGGTAGAACATCAAGATGCCCAGCACGTTGAAGAAGAGGTGGCAGAAGGAGATCTGCAACGTGTACTTGATGCGGCTCGAGTCCGCGGCGAGCGCCGCCAGGATGCCCGTGGTCGTGGTGCCGATGTTGGAGCCCAGGGTCAGCGGGTAGATGCGCTCCAGGCTGATGACGCCGATGCCCGCCAGTGGCGTCAGCGCCGAGGTGAAGATGGAAGAGCTCTGCACGAGGATGGTCATGATGCAGCCGAGCAGGATGGCGACGTAGCCGACCAGCACGGAGTACGGGAACCTGTACTCGGCGTTCACTGTGGTCTTGATGATGACCGCGATGCGACCGCGAAGCATCGAGTGCAGCAGCTTGACCATGAGGATGAGGCAGACGCAGAGCGTCAGCAGGGAAATGCCCAGCAGCAAGAGGCCAACGAAGCTGTCTTGCCAGTCCAGGGAGGCCAGGGCGAATTTGCCTGCAAGCAAGGGCGGTACATGTTGGCCGCGCGTCTTCCCGAACACCGAAGCAAGCTTCACTTCGCGTTGCAAGTATTGTAGCCGAGTTGGCAGCACTCGCGATGCGAAGCAACACGCGCCGCTCGATGTCACATCGTACGTCACGCGTATTGCCGTCACGACCATGCTACGTACGCAGCGGTTGCGAGGGGCTTTTCGAACTCTTCGGTATCGAACTGATTGGTATCAAAGATAACGGTCACCTAACACAGCGGTTGACTCATTCGCACTTTGGCATTGGTTTGCAGCGTGGCCACATCCACAAGTTATGGAGTACCAAGGTTGACAGACCACTGACAAAACAGCACAATATTGTGCATGACCAACAGTAAAATTTTTGAAGCTTTAGTGACTGCTTACCAACACGTTTCGCTCTTCCCATCGCTTGTGTTCGGGAGAAGCCAAATCAATCTTATAATAGCGTGCTCATACATTCCTACTATTCCGCATTGTATTACTGTAAAACTGCAGGCGTTCATGAGGCTGAGGATGTGAATACGCTCAATTTTAGCCTTAAGATTGTTTAACACACGAGTGCCAAAAATTGTATTCCCGCTCTAATTCCAAAGTGGCAGCAAGAGAAGTTGCACCGACGTATGCCACGCTCTAACCGATAGGTTCTAGAGATCAAGCCCACGCTTAGAGAACAATATGTGACAGCGAATTATTGTACTTACAATGTGTGACACATCCATCGCTGGTCGCGTTGCAACACCGTTTGATCAAAGATTGGTTGTAGTATGTCTCGTCCCCGATAGCAACTTTCTCGATGACCTTTTTGTCCAACTAAAAAAAGAAACAAAATCACCAAAAAGCATTTCCAAGACGCAATTAGCCGCCAAATAATGGCAGCACAGTTTACGGGCGCCAGATTACAAAACGTCAGTGGAGTCGTAAACAGTCAAAGCTTTAAGTGAAAGGAGTAGAGTGGAACGAATTACAAAGGTGTCGCCGTAAAGACTGGCTACGCCATTTGACTCGAAAAGCGTAGCTATATGGTTGAAGGTTCCAAGGCCAATATCGCAGTCTCTAGCACAACACCACAAAGTGTACAATTACACTGTGAAAGTGAAACTGCATCAAATAACCGAATATTTGTTTCTTTATCAATGTGTTTTAGTTAGCTAATAAATATGCACATAGCAAGCTGCCTGCAATGCATTCTCTACAAAAACGCCGCACACTGAGCTGGTGCGATGATGAATTTTTTTTTTTAATGCACGTAAAATTTATTGGAAGGGGAGCAACGCATTCTGCAATCAGAATTGAGGCACGCCACCATACCTGAATAATAAGGCTGGTAAACGGCTTCGTCAAGACTTGCAAGAAGTCCCTGTTAGCATTTTTGTTAGTCGTCCAGTTGGTGGAGTTCATGATGGCGCTGGTCAAGTGGTAGAGCAAACCTGCGGTTACAAACAAACAAACAAAAACAAATTACACATCAATACGTGTTCCTGTAGCGAAAAAAAGAAACATTTTGTCACGAGGTTTAACGTCGTAGAGCAATTCTTAGTGACGCCGTAGCAGAGGGCTCCAAATTACGAACGCTCAGCGTGCTTACCGCGCACCCAAATTGAATTACACGAGCATGTTTACTTGTCGCCTCTACAAAAGTGCGGCCGCGGTAGCCGGGATTCGAGGCCGCGACCTCATGCTCAGCAGCAAGAAAAGCACGGCCACAGCCATTGCTGCTGTTGGAAAAAAAATGCGGTGAAGTCGCTCGGATTACGTGCTACCTATGTGCAGTGACGTGCTCGTATGCCGTAAAGAACGTTATGGCAAACTAAGAATTTCGGTCGAAATAAAACCGGCTCAGTCGACTCGCCGCCAGTGCGCAGGCGCGCAGACTGGAATTTCCGAAGCGATTCATGCGTTCGTATGTAGCCACATTGATTCAGCAATGGACAAACCTAACACGTGCCTCTCGAGGCCTTGGAACCACAGTACGCTCTAGTTCACGGCATTCGCGGAACCTTTACGCCGAGGAATTTAAAGGGACAGTTGCACGGGCATGCGTGACAACCACCATGCTTTCTGTTAGTACTATTCTAAAAAGAGGACGACATGCCTAATGATAAGAACACGTGCTATGCACGACGGCGAAGCGTGTAACGAAGGTGACACGCTAGCGTATTTAACCCATCATTCGTCGGCATTTGTAACAAGCACCGCAAATTTGAAGCGCAAGCGAGTACAAAAATAACTACAGCACGTCTTTGCGCATCAACGCTATCCGACATATGACCCTGGGCCGTCATTCTCGCAAGCCAGATCCTGCAGCAACATACTTCGCAACAATCCCAGACGCCAAAGTACGAGCTCCTATGAACAAAATACTGATATGCGTTGTCTTTTGTCACCAATCACATTTTTTCTGATAGCTCACGCAAATGAAATACACCCGCAGGATCTACAGGACTGGCTTCTGAGCTAGTTGGTGTATCATGTTGACTGAACAAATTAGCGCCAAGAATTTGGGCACAGATAACAGATGAACAGAAGTGGTAGTCCTCTGTTCCTTGAATCTGTTTTTCTTTTTTTTTTTGCGCTACGTTTTCCAGTCCAAACGCGGGTCCTAGCTAGCGGCGTCGATGTAGAAGAGGGTGAGAAAGTCTGACAGGTATAGAAATTTCGAGAAAAACAGGAGAGGTGATGAAATAGACTTGTCAAATGCTATATTAGGCGCAGCCAAAGGCTAAGCTAGGTGCGACCAAGGCACGACAAAGTTTAGCTCTATTGCTTGCCTACTACTCGGGAGCTCTCAATAAAGTTTTTGCTAGTCTCTCACACCCTGCTCGAGGTACAAACTTGCCCAGCAAATGAAATGGATTACGGAAAACTCAGCAAGTGGTAGACAGCGAGAGAGAAGTTTTAACGTTGGCATCCGGAGGGACAAGTATTCGAGGCAACTCCGCTGGCATTGTCGGTGCGTTGACCACGAGTTTAAAGTTCCGGAACCCTCTCGCGAAACAGAATCTCGTACGCCCTCTTTTTCCAAAATCTTATTGGCGGATGTTTGCGTTCCTCTTTGCAGAGGTTTCTTCTAACGATTCATCTTCGTTGGTTAAGTGGCTCGGATTACGTTCGCTAACACTCCGGGTTTGTGCGCTGGTTATTCACGACGCAATCGCACCAAGTCGCCCCGCCTTCTGTGCTTCTACGCAATGGTACGCACATTCCACACGCATTGGCTGACCTTGGCGCTGTGGGTCAGAACAAACAAGAAAGATAATGTTGACTGAAAGGGTTATATCCTGGCTACATGCGTGGCATGCCACTCCACGTGTAATACACGACGAATGGGAAAAAAAGAAAGCGAGAAGATAAAACCAGCACTCGCGAACGGACACCAAAGCAAGCAAGCAAGCCAGGCACAGGAACACGTCGAGTGGGCGCCGGAAGATTTACAGGCAGGGAGGGGGAACGCGACAGGTGTGTGTGTGTGTTCGGCAACGCGCATGCGGCTGCACGGCAGTGACGTGACAAGAGAGCTCACCGAAGGCGACCTCCAAGGGCAGCAGGACGATGACCGTGAGCCAGTTGAACATGTCGTGCACGGTGGCAGCGGCGAAGGCCCTGCGGAACTCGTTTCGCTCGCCGCTCTGCATCAGCGACACGATGGTGTTGGTCACCGACGTGCCGATGTTGGCGCCCATGATGATGGGTATGGCGTCGCGAACCTGGATCACTGAGAAACGAGGGAGGAAAAGAAAAGCGAACGCAACAGTCAGCGCGCGCCATCGCTTCAGAACGACTGCAACGCGGCGAAACACACTCTTGGGACTCGGACGGCTCTGGAGACAGCAGCCTTGAAAAACATAGGGTCTTGGCGACAAACACGTTAACAGCGGCATCTAAAATTTTGTGTTGGTCGTCGTCTCTCAACAATTTGACGGGCCGCCTCGGCCGCTGGATACCTCGTCTGCACTTTCACCATCGCCGCCCCCATGCTGTTTGACAAAGGGTGGCAAGCAGCATGAGATGCCGTTAGTAACGGTACACAGCTGATGTCTGCGTCAGTCACCGATACTGCAATTTCTGCAGGCGTGCCTAGCATTTGCTTACTTTAACGATACCGCAGTAACGATATGTTGCCAATAACGGTCGGTAAATACAGAAACATCCACTTGCGTGCT
This sequence comes from Dermacentor andersoni, assembly GCF_023375885.2. Classification (NCBI taxonomy): domain Eukaryota; kingdom Metazoa; phylum Arthropoda; class Arachnida; order Ixodida; family Ixodidae; genus Dermacentor; species Dermacentor andersoni. The sequence continues at coordinate 46,872,556 of NC_092818.1, read as the reverse complement.
AACTGGTCACAGAAATAGACCGTGTGTAACGGTGCGAATCGCATATCAGACATATGGCGACTAAATTTTGGGGAATATCAGAAGTTCCAGATTAGGGAAAATAAATTTGCACAGCAAACGATGTCGATATGCGCTGCACAACATATTCGTGTACAAATACATAATCGCGTTCCCTATATTGACAAAATATTTCATGATATACAAAGGACCGCCGCGTGCTTACGTTAAGCGATATTACTCTCTTGCATACAATATAATTGGCAGTCTCCAAGCCCCATCTACCTTACAGTAAAAGCAAAGGTCGAGGACCTCACTAGCTTTGCAAATTTCATAATGTAACACACTCTTCAGTTGTGTTTCTTTTAATGCTTTTATCTAAGCCAGTTATTTTTGTCAGATTAGTAGCTACTACGCAGTTTTCCTGTCACTGAGACACGGGTGTGCACATATACTCGCATGAGAGCATTTTTTGAAGAAGTTGTTTTCACGGTGCATCGTTCCAAGACAACAAAACCAGCGTCGACCATGTGGGAGTGCATAGTGTATTTCTGTGTGGCACGCTAGAAGTCAGTCATGAAAACGATAAGTGCTTAGACTTTTGAAACATGAATATGGTTGCAAGCGGATACACCGTATGCAAGAATCATTGTATCAGTCGGCTACCAACCAGACACGAACCAGAGTGTCTGGTTCGTGTCTGGTTCGTGTAGGACACAAGAAACTCTACGCTCGCAAGTACGAGAACAATTACTTTTGGGCAAGAAATTGCACCCGAAAAGGGTACGGCAGGTTGAAGAGTGCAGACCGCTTTTACACTGGCCAATAAGTTCTGCAGAAATCCGCAAGGTGGAGCAAATAGTTTGATGAAACGAAAAAAATTTTATCGATCTGATGAACAACAAATTAAACCAACTGTGGTTTTCTGTCGAAATGACTTTCCATATTCAGTGTCCCCCTGCACTTCGGCTTGCTAGCCAACTCGACCTCGCCCTGCGACCTGTTAGCCTCGATCATGGTTAGCTCTGATGGTAGAGCAACCATCTCCGGAAAGGCGCTGGTTCCGGGTTCGATCCCCGGACCAGAACTAATTCTATCACCGCGAAGCTCTGTAGCTTAGTGCTGTGCGCTGGTGGATTACCATTTTCTTTCCCCCTTGCACGCTTTCCCAATTTTTCCAAAGGGTTTTCGTTTTTCTTTAATATCATTTAACGGGCACTTACGCACGAGCAGGTACACAACAATTCCACGACAAGGCTCGAGCGCAACACTCACGGTTCGCGCCGACCATGGTGATGATGATGGAGGACGAGGTCGAGGAGCTCTGCACGAGGACGGTGGAGAGGACGCCGATCATGAGGCCGACGACGGGGTTCTTGAGCACCTCGTTCTGCTGCATCACCTTGCCGGCCGTCTTGCCGCCGACCAGGCGGAAGGCCGAGCTGAGGAAGTCCAGCGAGCAGATGAACATGTAGAGCAGTGCGACCAGGCACAGGCCCTTGCACAGGCCCAGCGCCACCCGCTGGATCTTGCCGCCAGGGCTGAGCTCTGCACACGCAACAAAGACAGAACGGGAAGAGCGACAGTTGCTAAGAGGCTGCCCCGGTTACGATGAAAGGACCAACCGCACTGCCTGCTGATATTGATGCGAATAGTCAACACGTAACCGTTTTATCAAAGAACAAGACAGCAGAAAAAAAAAAAGAAACAGCTGGCTTGTTTCATAGGCGTTCTCTGTAGCATTGGGCGACACTGAACAGCTCCGCGTTCATAGTCTTACTACACACTCATGAATTCACAGGCGATCAAACGAAATAAAGACATGGAAAAGAGCAGCAGACACGGAAACAGTTGTTTGCTATTGGCACGGAAATATCCTAAATGCTTACTACGAGCACTGCATCCTTACCTCAGGATTTGGTGCACGAAAGCACAAGTTGCCCCAAAGAGATCTGGTTATGGGCAGAAATATCTGCAATTAACCGATAAACTGTACGCGATCGCCGAAAATGTGAACAAACAAAATACTAATGCAACTTTACGACAACCTTACAAACCAAATTGATGCACTTGTATACAATTCTTACGTGCTTCTGCAAGGGAGCACGTGATTAAACTTGAAAACCGATAAACATGCTTACTGTACAGAGGCTTATGCATTAGGCTTTATACTATGCTGCAGGTTCACTTTTGCCCCCTTACGGAAAAAGTACATCTACAGTGTTCACCATGCATGTCCAGAGCACGCTTTTGAGGAACCACCTGCGAGGCGAGACAATTCATCAAGCGCAGACATTTACATTTTTGGAACGTCGCCTCCAATACTAACGTTAATATTTTCGGCATGAGAAAGCTCGTTAACATATGCTGGAGTTCTCGCTGCTGCAGAAAGGCCTGCTTTTTAATAGACTTGTCAAACTGCAATATACAGACAGATTATTCATTCCGTGGCCCTGATGTTACTACAGAATTAACTGGCTCGTCCGCGGCACTAATGTGCCCTAGTAAAACAGGGAGAATGCATTGTTAGGAAATCACAATATATACATTGTATAGAGAAAGCACGTGTACGAAAGAAGTGCCACAGAAAGACAAATGGTGTGACCTTTCCTCATTAGTTCAGTGGGATATTCGCATCGCGATGACAAGCTAGATGTCACTGAGATTCATGCAGGCCAATTACGCTTGTACAGATGGCTACCAGTTTGTGCTCCATTATTCAGTGGAGAAGCATAAAACAAACATCCGAGCCACATCAGTCATTTCTTTCGACGAGCGACAAGCGTTACAATATAGCTTCGTCATAACGCACAGAATTGTTGTCAAACCTGCCAACGACTAACATTGACACATAAGGCCTAACACTGACACAGCGTCGGCAATGACGTCTGACTCGGTGAAGTTCCAAGAACACCTCACAACAGTGCATTCGCCCGCGAGCGCACTGGCGCATACTTACACAACTGATCATTCAGCGCTGCTTGTGTGCCTTTCGTACGTGAGAGTACATTAAACCGTACAGCGGAGAATAACAACTGCAACAACAACTAATACAAAAAAAAGACTACTGTTTACATTCATTCGAGTGGGCTCACTGAACTAGTTGATGAGGTGAATAGTCTTTACCTTCCAGCGACCCTTCAGAGCGGGCGAGAGCCAAGCAAAGGGCAAATAACCTTTAAGGACATTACGCAAAGGCTAATCGTCGGCCGCGAGGACGTCTGTCTTGCGCAATTGGCCCCCGGCCAACAGCACACGCAAAAAAAAAAAAAGACAATAGGACACATAGCACACTGCCAGCATTAAACGTCACGCCTGTCAATGGGGACAGGTTTACGCCAGCCGTAACGTATGGCGCGTTCGTACGTACCTTCTTATTTTTATTTTTTATACCACGTTCCAGGTGTCGCGGCCGGGCAAGTTGTGCAAAATAACAAATCAAGGTGCTGATCAGTGAAATATTTTCAGTCAGGTCGCAGTGGCAGTTCCATGGAGTAGGTTGCGATATCGCGACCTTTACAGGAACCTTTAGAGTCGTGCTGTCCGCTTTGGAAAACAGGCGGACGAATGCAATGCGCTAAAATCCACTATATTCAAATTGTTGCCTAATCTCTGCTCCATTCAGACATGGATTACTAACGTTTTCGCGTCATTAGCCCCGAAGTACGCGGTACTACACGTAGCCGACTTGAGGGCCAATTTGTCACTGCACTGTCGGAAGGAGTGTTTACGCTCTTAAGAGCGTAAATTTTACAGCGAGCACCCTAACGCTCCCACTATATTTTGCACCAACTGAAACGCGTGGTCTCTAATGTTCTCATTATCAGCAAACTCTTTTTTCACATTTTACCAATTCTTCGTGTCCTTTCTATGGCAAAGATTACGGCAACGTAAGTTGCCAACTGTTCCAATATTGTGAAATAAATCAGTGATACCATGCAAGCGCTAAGCGATGCTTCATTTTAGACTTCTGAGTATCCCCATCTCAACGTGAATTTGATAACCCCCCATTTACGGGAAATAATCCGAGCCACACTATCTAATGCACCCAAACACCAGCTGTGCTAGCAACTAATGATTACTTCGGCGAGACCGTGTGTCATTAGTGCAATAATTTCTAGGACTTCAGGTGCCAAAAACTACACCTTGGCTATGAGGAATGCCGTAGAGTGTGGGTGAGGGCGGTGCTCCGAGTTAACTACAACCAGCTAGTGTTGCTTACACAGTGTTGCCACCGAGCCACGGCGGTGGGCATGGCTCGGCGGCTCCAAGGGGCCCGAATAAGTTACGAACAGACGGCGTAACTCGACAAGGCGTTATTTTCTGCGGCACAGATTGCAAGAGACGCCTTGCAAACAAGTCGACCATGTCTACGGAGAACGTTTTTCTTTTCTCTAATTTTTTTTTTTGTACAAACGCCACTGGACAAGTCATCCATTACGACAGGAAGCGGAAATACAAAAGCTATTCTTGTGAGTTGAATCGCGCTTTTAAGATACCGACTTACCAGCCTCTGCGCCTGCTTTAACGATTGTGATAATAACGAGCATCTGATATAATTTCCGTGGCTTCCTACGCCCAACGCCCCGGCACGCAGTGACTGCTGATCGGCCGGGACGTAATCAGCCGCAGTGAAAAGCATCTTGACCAAAAAGAAAGAAAAACGAAACGGCACGCGAGCCCTCAGCCTTTTCTTTTTTGCTCTGTGAGGACAACACGGAGACTTTTTCGCTGCTCTCGCGTCTCGCTGCTGCAGCAGATTGGGCGGGAACCAGTGATGCGAGCCGCACCCCACGGTCGACCTTTGGGAGGCGCGCGCCAGCGCTTTCGAGACTCGTCTGCGCCCAAGGTCGTTCCATGGCGAGCCACTGGTATCGATCCGGGGCTCTCCGCCAAAACGATGACGGCACGGCTGCAGCTCCCTAGACGCAACGAGCGGCCGCCGGGCCATAAACACGCGCGAACGCACACACGACCGCGCTGAGTGGAAGACGAACGCCGACTCCTACGTCGGCTAAAACGTAGCGCAAACGGATCAAGGGGGCACCTAACTATCCCCATAACTGCTGGAATTCGAGGGGCGAACGCGGGACAGGGTCTGCCTGCCTTAAACTCGTTCACGTAGCCACAGAAGTCTTAGTTGTTAGCAAAAACACGTCTGAAGCGGCCGTAAGTGAGAATATTATAGCCAAGCACAGAAGCCATACCTGCTGTCCCTCCGAAGGAACAAAATGGAATCGACACTCCGGGCTACTCGAATGCGGGTGTCGGAGGGTCTCGTCTAACGACCTCGTGGCATATAATAAACATCACGGAAAAGTCAAATCTGAAATCGTCGTCGGGTTAGGTGGTTTGCCAACAGGAATCATGGGTCTTGCACTACATAATCGAGTACCGTAGTTCACAATAAATACGGGATAGCTTTTTGCGGAACTTGCTCAGCAGTGCAGACCGACATCTGCTAAAAATTTAGCGTTTTACTGTAGTGTCTGTAAGCCAGGCACGAATGGCTCGGCGCACGCTCTTCGTACAAAGTATAACATGTCTTGAGCCCAGTAGTACTCGTGCTATGATGTAACGTGTTTTTTGGCTTCCTGTTTTGTTTTTACTTTCTTTTTAATTAATGCATCACCAATCCAATCGAATCCAACCAAAAGCTCCTTTCAGGGGACATCTGAGGGCTTGATTCCATTCTGTGTGTACATGTTTGATATCCACGCTCACGTGATTAATAGTCATGATACATGATTAGAGTATAAATTAAGCACGGGTGTAAGGTGTCGATAACGAGCTCAGAGGTATAAGCCACCACCTTGATTCAAAGGGGGTGCTCACGATATCCCCCCATTTATCCACAGGGTCGAGGTCCAGTACTGAATGGAGCAGTGTATATCTACCACGTGCATGCTCCATGGTTCACGCGCGACCGACCCCTGCTTCCTTTACGTTTTTCTCGTTTCTATGCCTTTGACCCCGCGTTCCAGCGCATTTAAATGTTTTGTCTATCGCAATAATAAATCAGTCGTCCGTCAGCGCAAGGTGCCGTTTGCCCGTGTCGTTGGCGCCTGTTCCGGTTGAATATGGATAACCCATACTAGCCGATGCGTTCAAGTTAATGCATTGTAGGATACGATGGTGGGAGTCGCACTCGAGGCGTGCTCGACTAGAAAATCGAGGCGCGCGCAGGCACATCTTTAGCCCCAAACCCCCATCTGAGAAGTTGCCCAGATCCTACATGCGGTACAAGTTGTTCGTCGCGTGTCCGGTTACGTGGCCACCCAGACATGTGCTGGGAGCTAGGACGGGTATAACAAGAACCAGTCGGCTGAGATGCATCCGCCCGCGGCGTAGTCTACGGGGTCGCCGGAATTTCAGAACGCGTAAAAGCGGAACCGCCGCCGTCTTCATTCCAACACGTGCATACCTTAGTGGGTATACCGTCGTTCCCCTCAAGTGCGTGCATCTTGAAACCAGATTAAAAGGGGAGAAAAAATTTTTGGCGCAGCCGCGGAGGTATGCATGCAGCGGCTTAATTAGCTGGCATTCGTACGTCCCCTTTACGCAGTGTGTTAGACGCAGAACGATATGAAAGTAGTTGCGGTCTGATACGTTTACCGCCTAACTTTTGCCCACAGTTATTGCCCACAAACATAGGGCAATTGATCCCTCGCTCCAAGGGCGAAATAAGCAAAAAAAAAAGCTATCTAAAAAATAAGAGGCACGAAGACAATAAAGGATATGCCGCGTTAGGATAACGAAACGTTTGAATATTTCTCTTAGTGTTCGAGAAATAAGCAATTTCAGCGGGCTAGGTACTAGTCGTGCAGCATAGTTTTTTTTTTGTTCTTTTTTTTTGGCTTTACGATGCACAAGAACTGTCAAAAACTACAGCAGCATCATTTGATGAAGGCAAGGTATTGGGATACGTCTAGAATATCCAGACCACGTGTACGGGTATCCTGGCCACGTCACGTGTTGCGTAGAATAGATGACAAATATTTCACCTAAGTGCCTAGGCAAAAAGAAACGCTGCGGAGGGCGGCAGATAATCACAGAGAACGATGAGACAAAGAAAACTGAGGGGCAGGTTTTTTTTTTTTTTTTTTTTCGTAGCGACTGCATCATAGCGGGCAGGTAACGCTATCAACCAAACTCGCACGTACTAAAGCGATCATGCCGTCCGTAGTCTAACGGTCGCAGTTGGAAACGAAACTTTAAAAAAAGATGAGGCCATAAACGGTGCGCAGAAGATTACTGTACAAGTTAGCGAACGTCGGCAAACGCCATCAGGAAGCGTGGGCATACCGAGACAAACTTAGCGCGGTAGAAAACAGCAAGAAAGAAGAAAGAAAAAAAGCCACAGCGTCAGTACACAGAGAGGGACCGCTGAGCCAGTGTCTGGACGACAGATAAGCGACGACCCATCAGCTTGTCGCCCCCGACGACCCGAATAGGAAGGCGACCAAACGAATCGCACCCTTGGCACGTGCTCGGGGCGTAATACCGACAGAAATGCGCGCGACGCGCCATGAGAAATCTGCATCGCAGGATATGCGATCGATCTACGTATGCGCATTGTCAGGGAAGCCTGATTACGCGAACATCGGGCAGATATAGTATGCAAGTACTCGTATCGCCCGATTGCGTTCTTTATCATCAGCCGCTCACGATCGGCTAATTGTGGTGATAACGCTGCCGGAACGCGGGTCGGATCACCGATGAAGCCCAAGATGGGAAAGTGGAATGGAATCGTGACAGCGCGACCTCGACCAATCATATTCTCGATACACGAGTATCATTAATCTCGGAAGCTACAGGCGACACGTATGCCTCTCGGCACGTCAAACCCGAAACAAAAGTCCGAAAATCCGTAAAAACGTGCCAAATGTGTGTCTGTGGGGGGGGGGGGGGGGGGGCATTAGAGGGCTTGATTAGAACTTCGATACGCGATACGTAATTGCGCTAAACTAACCCTCTCTATAGTCCAACGCTACGTTGAGTCCATGCACGAATTTTTAAGGTTTTGCGTTTTCATGTTTCGGTTGTATTTCGATATGCCGAGGACTGCTCGGCATCGTTATGTTACAGAATACGTTTATTCCTGAACTTGTATACAGCGACGGACCTACTGTTTTAGTTGATCCACCAGAACTTGACGGAACGGAGAGATCGGTTTCGTTGTCTAGTAAACAGTTGAACCGCTAGTGCCCCCGCTGCCAACTGGAGCGTCAGATGCGTCTCTGCTGACTGCCGCGAATGTTGACACAGCCCTGCCGGTACGAAAACTTCGATGAAAAGAGGAATGTGGCGAACCTTCTTTAGCTGCGAATTTCGGGTTAAATACACGCGCGGCGCCGAAACCGAGGCTGCAATTTCGAGCCCCAGGAGCCTCTCTGGCGTCGCTGCACAAAAAAAATGAGCTCGTCACCGCCAGTGATGTCAGGTGCGCATGACAGCTATCCCTCCCCCTCTCCCCTACGCAGATTCAAAGGCGCGCCAGGCCAGGGACGCAGACGCATTTGTCGTGCTCTGCTTTTCTGCCTTCCTCTTCAAACGCAGCTGTCAGGGCAAGGGCGATATTTCAGCAGGACGCGCAACGGTGGGCGCGACCGCGCAGACACCTGGCACCGCACCAGCTGCCGGCGCCACGAGAAGTGAGTCGATCCTCAAGAAAGCAGAAGCACATGCGTTGAACTCGACAGAGAGAGAGAGAGCTTTCCGTGTACGGCCGTCGCGCTACTAAGGGCGCTGGATACGCAACGGCGGCGACCTGTTATGAGACGCGCGGGTGAGGGGCCAAGTAGATTTTGGCACCGAGAGGCGATCCTTTGCCCAATCGTTCTATCGCCCCCAGTGCTCGCGAAACGCGTGACTCCGATGGTGTCGTCAATTCGCGACCTTGAGGGAGAGGACGAAGATACGAGCAACAGGTTGAGAAGACCGACTCTCCCCGTTCGGTATTTCACGAAGCGCATGCTGACTGAGCTGTTTCTCTACTGGAAGTGCGGGCATTTGTGACTCCGCGAGATCATTTAGCGCCCGCGCTAATACGGCAGCTAGACGCGCGCAGTCCTGCAGTGGAGTAGGGCAGCTCGCAGTCTCGCATGGACTGTAGCACCCGTAGTTCGAACCGGCGACAGACGTCTGTCGCGGTACAACTCTGTCGCGACAGACACCGCGACACCGTCTGTCGACACCGACACCGCCTGTCTGTCGCGACACCGCGGTGTACCGCTGTGTCGCGGTACACCGCTGTCGCTGTAATGTATGCGGCAGCTCACACCTAGCTCGCGTATACTTGGCGGTACGCTCCCCAGAGCAGACATTTGAGGGCTTGTCGGTGCAGATGCGTGGCGGAAAAGGTACGGAACTTTGTACATACGAAGAAAGAACATGAACACAGCAGCGCTCAACTCGCATTTAAACTTTTCTTGAAGACCTACCAATAATATGTATATCACGCTTCGCACGTAAAATATCAACGAGTAGAAACCGACACGGCAGAAGTAAAAGAATGCACTACTTATTACGCTTTGCTTATTTACTTCTGTAATTGTGAGGCATGTGCATTGCTAGGTCTTCAATAAAAGTGGAGGCGCGAGTTTAACGCTGTGTTGTCCATTTTCCTTCTTCGTACGTGTATAGTTGCGCACTTTTTTTTTTCTATCGTGATACAAATGCTGCTACCGGCGCGATCCTGTGGACGAAGCATGGGCAAGTTCGTCTATGTGACAACTAAATGAGGGGTCAAGTAGAGAGGCCAAGGGTAGCCGGCGACGCCCCTGAACCTGAATACCTTGGAGCGATGTAGCCACAAGCCTACACAAAGTGCTGAAGGACAATAAACGACCGTTTTCACATTCTACGTGTATATAAATTAATAAATATAAATATGAAGTATATAAATAAATTTCGTTCATAAATATCGTCAGCGTACACTATTTAAAAAAAAAGAATCCCGACAGTTCGTCTCAGGCGTAAGCAGCATTCAGATTGGCCACATTTCTAGCTGCTGCAAGAGTGATCACGACGAGCACTACGAGTATGCGAGAGTCAGCGACCCTACAATATCTGCGAGCATCTCTGAAGTTGCGCATAAGTTACATAGACCTGCTCCACGTATACCCGCAAACGTCGCATATCACAAAGAAAGATTGGATAACCAGCGACGTCTGGCTGCCGTCACCTCTTCGCACGAGGACACACGTCTGCTTCGTAAAACCCACAATGTCAGATTGGAAAACTGCAACCGATCAACGTTAGGGACGCTCAAAAATTCGGTGTCTCCCGCCCGCGCAGCTCACCGGTGCACGACTGACGTAATAAAGAAGCACGGCTAACATGGGGTCTCAATCGCTCCAAATCTCAACCTTACGCCACAACCGCTCCGCACCTGTTACCAGACCAACGCACTTCGGCAAATAAATCGCTTATAAAATCGAGAACTTTCGCGGCCCGCTCGATGCGTCCGTAGAGGAAAAACTACATAGGGGAACGCCACGAACGCGTGGCGAGAGCGAGCCCGCCACGCTGTGCTTCGTTTGCATCGCTCGTCGCCGCCAGAGGACCGCGATACACGCGTATACACCGCGCAGCGCCGAGACGTTACAACGCCCATGCGCGCCGACAGGGCAGACGACAGTGGAAGCCAAGCCCCGGAGCCAGATGGCCGCGCAGACCGCGCCGGTGGCTCCACGTGTTCACCTCGTGCACCTGTGAACGTACGGCGAGCGCGCGGCGTAGTGGGAGGAAGGCGCGCCGGCACAGGAAACCAAAGCGACGTCGGTGGACGGACGTCGCCCGCCACAGGCGCGTACAGGCATCGGCGTATACGCAACCGCTCCCAGCCGTGACAGGGTCGCGGAACCGCGCCGTGCGGCTTCCTAACGGACGCGAAATTGTGTACAACTCTCGGGCAGTGCACCTCGATCGTAACCGGCACGGTGGCTATGACAATGCGCGGTGTCGACCACGAGGTCTCAGGTACGCGTACCGGCCGCGGCAGCCGCACATCGATCAGGGCGGAATGCATCGCGTGTCGGGCATTGGGTTCACGTTAACCGACCCCCGGGCAGTCAAAAATTGGAGGACGCTTCGCCTTTAAGAGTGGGACGCGACAGCGTTCAAAGACCCTCGCTGCTTCTCATGCTACCCGTCAACTGCAGCTTGTGTAATCGCAACGTGTACCGGGGAACGCTGGCTGCGAACGCTATGCCCGAAGGCGAGCTTTCTGGTAGAAACGCGGTCGATCTCCTGTTATTGTTTCGCACTTTTAGCCTAAGAGTAACATAAAGGACATGCGCTATCCGTGTTTTTTTTTTTTTTTTTTTCATTACGTTTGTTTGTGGGCTGCTGTTCTCAGAATTCCGAGGAATAACTTTGTAAAGAATGAAACACAAGGCATGAGCAACTTTGGTGGTAGAGAAGTGGTTGGGTATGCGTGGTTCGAGATTTGGTTAGAAATTCTTTTTTACAAGGCGACGTCCGACGCGGGACGCCGGATTGTCTGCGACTCGGGTCCTTAGGTATCGTGTTAAAATTGAACACCCCCCCCCCCCCTCGCCCACGCGCACACACAACGTCCCCCATAACCTACGCTGCAGTTTGGCGACGGTACAACTGCAGGATTAAAATTTGGTGTACAATCGCACTGTTGTTGCGAAAGTGCGCATAATTAAGGCCGCACGTGAACACAGTGATTACGTGCGAAGCGTGGATGGCCGGCTGATTGGCGCGCAACCTGCGGACACTTAAACTCCAAACCGCCACTTTCCCAGTAATGCAAGAGAAAGAAGAAGAAACGAAAAGGAGGTGTTCAGAATTTGCAGCCACCAAGTTTCTGTATCCGGATGTGTCACTGGGATGTTTTATTTTGTCAATCGTTACTGGCGCGTAAGCGCCAATTAACCGCTGCAGATTGATGCCCGGAGCTTGGCCCAAGTTTTGTAGCAGTGTCGGAAATGATGCACGTGATGAAAGAGCGCGGGCCCATGACATACAGAAAACAGCACTTAAGACAGGGATGGGTGAGCAGACGACACGAGCACTTGTGTCGTGTGCTCGCTCGTGCGTGTTTGTCGTTCTCAGTATGAAACATGATCGAACTGCCCAAGTGAACAACCTTGCTCATAACACGACCACTCGTTAAGTTCTGAACATTTACAACGGTGGGATTTCCGGCTGTATACCGGCTGCGCTAGCCGAAGCTAAAGACAACTCGGCGAGTGTCAACACTTCCGAAGTTCCGACTAATAGTAATTAGTTGTTTAAGAGAAATAAGGAGGGCGGACTGGACCGGTTAGAAATACACACGTCCCTTACTGTTGCATACATAACTGCGTACTAATCGGTACCTATTGTTAGGAACGGCCTGTGGAGATGCCGACATTCAACGTTTTCTCAGCCAGCTGCAGCTGTGACCAAGGGAGTTCCCGAAGGAATACATCTGGCGGCAACGTCGCACGCGCCTTTCAAGACGCAAGACAATGAAGAACCGGGGGCCACACGGCGGGGGTCAGCTTGGGGAATAAGAGGCGCCTCCTTTGGTCAAGAAGTAAGCCCCGAGTTCTCCGAAGCCCGTCTGGCCTCGGTGGGGGCAGTGTAAGCTGTGCGTACGTGTGTGTGTGTGAGCCCTCCCCCTCCAAAAAGGCGGGTCGACTGCGTTGACGTTGGACGCTGCGAATCGGCGGTGAACTGCCGTTTTTCCCTCACCTAGGGATCTAGAGAACACGGAGTGTTTATAAGCAGCTGTTTGTCGCTGCCAGTGGGTGCTCGTCATCGTGCTCTGTGATCGTGAGCTGCGTGCTCGTCAGTGTTTCGAGCTTCATGCTCGTATGTTCTATGCTTCGTCTTGCGTGCTCCATGTGGGAGTCACGCTAGACTGTCGAATGTCTCTTGTTTAAAATATAAATAAATCCTGTACGACTAGTTCCTCCCAAGTTCCTCTCTGCGACCTACAACCCCTTCACCTGGTGGCATCGGCGAGATCGTCCGACAACTCCTACACTATGTACAGCAAATGTTTATACTTATTGCTATATAGTAACAGATTGCACAGCAATGCGAGTCACTGTTTTCTACCGGTCACTAGCCAATTAGGCTATCGGTCAAAATATATGTATCGGAATAGTTTTCCTAAAGCGGGTAAGTAAGTTTCCCCTGACTGATTAGCATCTGCTTCCCTGGTTGACTGCTGCTCGTGGCACGAGCGATGATCTCACGAGCACGCGCACATCACACGAAATATTCACCAAATGCATTAGCAGTACTAGCTCATTAGCGGGACAACACAGGGCAACACGAATCACAGGGCGTTCATATCGTCTATCATGTGCAGGGACACAAGATTGGCTTTCGTGAGATATTTAGTGCGAAAGAAAGAGTGGTGATGTGGAGCAAATGTACAAGCTCGGAAACTTAAACGGCGTGAGATTAAGGCAGTGCAACAACTACCCCTTGCATAAACAGGTCGCTTAGCAAGATGTAGCAAATAAAATCAGTGTTGCGAGGTTTTCCTTCTGCGAAACTAGCATATTGTTCAAAATGATTGAGGTACAAGTCAGGAAATGACGAATAATTAAATGAGCTCTGCGGCAAGAGGTCTCGAGCAAGCGGCCCCAAAGGCAGAGCAGAAAGTGGCAAGCCTTGCTTATTGCGTCATCCGCCTACACCTCTGGCCTACACAACTGCAACGCAAGCCACAACATTGCGCACCGTACATATTGCTTACATACTACAAGGTACCGTTGCACACTGAATGGCTTGCTTTATGGAAACCCGAGATGAATGGCAGCCTGGGAAATTCACATTTAATCCGGCTGGCTACGGTAATAATCTGCGACTCATAAGCACAACCTTAACGTTCGACATTAAAATGAATCGTGGGAGGAGATGGCCAGTTTTGCTTGCCACTGAAGGCAATTCGGCTGCTTTGCGATGTCTCGGGATTGCAAAATTACGTTAAAAAAGACCCACGTCAAGGATGAAATGGTTCGTCATCGCTGTAGACGCATGCAGCGCATTTCAGCATCTAAAATACTATATAGACAAACACCTTGACCAAGAACGTGCATTGTGGAATATAGACTGGGGTAACGACAAAAATTCTGTTTGCGTGATTTACATAATCACGTGTTAATTGGATTTCTGTAGCCCTAACCGTAGCCCTAACCCTAACTCCAGGCAAAGTTTTCCCTACAGCCAGAACGATGCCCAAATTCTGTTTACCTAACTAGAAACTGCACTTGCGTGCATCCCGGGTGCCATTCATGAATTCGAAGCTGACAATGCTTTTCTTTTTTTTGCATGTACACCGTAACATTTTTCGAAGTGGAAGTGACAAAGCCAGTGCCAAGCAGACACCATCTACTGTTTTGTTTACTCTTTTTTTATATCAAGTGCGATGTATGTGCAGTATGCGATGTTATATTGAAGTCAATGTTAATACCCCACTTGTACGCGCGACTACGGGTGAATAAATTTTCTTATCGCAATACATGCACCTCACTTGCTGCAACGCTGCGAAATAAAATTTTAAATGTGCCTTAACCTGTTCATTAACCGTTGTCTTAGCCCTTCCTGGCCCAAACTTTATCACTGAACAAACTTAACTAATAACGAAGTCAAAAATAAAGAAAAATACCCAGTGCAGTTTCTGTCAACGGGTCGAAGGCTGTACGCGCGAATCACCGACAAATCAAGGCGTTGTGGGCAGCGTACGGTTCTTCCAACTTGCGTAATTAGTGTTACTGACGCTCCCATTTCTAAGTTACAAATTCAGTGTCCTATCGACCGCTTCCCCGGAGTAAAAGATTTCGAAGGCGATGATTCTTGGAAGTTGTATGCGCCGGAAGCAATAGAGGAACTGAGAACACGTCACAGACGCTATATCTTTTGGACACCGCCAATTCTCGAAGTTGTAAAAACGCATTACTGTGAGCATGGCGCTCGACGGACGCGGACATGTGACAACGACAAGGAGTCTGCGAGACTGTATACCTGCGGTGATTTCCCCTGTGTTTCAGTAGGTTGCTATTTGGTGGTTGCTACAAGCGCGAATGTGTCACATGGCAAAAAGAAAGAATCAGTTCAAATTCAGCAGAACATACTTGCTGTCTGCTTCACTGAAGCGCTATGCTCAAAGTAAATGTATCAAACCAAATAGTTCAAATGTCTCGACTCCCGTAGGATCGCAACTACGCGTTCCTAGGCGTTAAAAGACTGACGCTACGCGAGCCTAAAGGTTGGGAGTACGGGAAACACTTGCAGCGTATCTTCATTTTACACTCAAAAAACTCGCCTCGAAATGCTGCACGTAGCGTCATCGACACTATCGCAACGTCAGTACAGAAATTTTGCTAGCGAGTAGTAGTAAGACTAGGTACCACGAGTTTGCCTCTAAAAGTGACACATAAACTAAGTTCAGCGCGCGTTCTCAGAAAGGAGGGCGAGCAAGGGGATCACGACGTCATGACGCATCTATCTCACGGGCGCCGAAAGCAGAATTGGTTCGTTAAAGAATAAGCATTAAACGCGAATTTAGGGCGCTGTGACGTTTGCCAGCGTTTCTAAGACATTGGCATTCGTTTATCACACACACAAAAAAAAAGAAATTGAATGACTAAGTACGCTAAAAGTTCATGTCACTGCTGCTTTAAATCTGTCCTCGTGTTTTCCCAAACGTGCAACCGCGAAAGCCCATTTTCGTCGGTTACGAATGTGCCAAAAAGGTTTAGTGCGAGAATATTTCACGAAATCAAAGTTTAAGAGAAAAGCAAGTGGACGAGAAAAAAAAAGCCCGGCGATAAGGAATATAGGTACCATAGTTTGGTACACTACCTCATTTAGTGCACTGAAATTCAAACCGGAGGAGTCTCAGTCCCCAGAGCACATCGTCTCAAATGATATTCCGCTTTGCGAAATTCCGCAGAGAGCATGACAGTTCAAATTTTAGTTGAACGGCAGTCATTGAACTCGGGTGCATTCCGCGCAAGCGGTGGGATGCACGCGTTTCTAGAGTAAATTTGTCGCAACCACGCCGTAGCCTCTAGCGTGCGAAAAGGCATTGAAAACCTAGTTGCGTAGAGGGACGCGCAATTGTAATCAAGGGTCCAGACAAAACAAAACAAAAAATAAGCAATAAAACGCTATCTTCGTGGATAGGGGCATGGTGAGTCATGATGTATACTACATGCCCACGGTATCTCGAAATAGCATCGCAAGCGGTTGGAGCGATGCGCCTGAAAAGTTTGGGCAATGAATGGGAACCGAAGGAGGGGGGCAGCGAACCGGCGAGGACTACGCTATATAAACAAAACTAAGGACGCTTCTGGGAATTTCAAGACGACGACGAAAGCTTCCGAAAAACAGGGCGGATCAAACGGGCCATCGGGACCGTTGGCACCAGGGCTAGGGGCGAGGAGGCCTGATAGAAAAGAAGACCGCATTTAGAACAGGCAGGCACCTAACGCGATCTTAGCTGCCAGATAACAAAAAAAAAAAGGCAGGAAAACGGAACGGGTTAAGTTTCAGCTGAAGTGATAAAGTATTCTTAAAGCACCGCACAGATAAATATAACACGAAGGGGGAAAAGGCAGCAAAAAGTAGTGCTCGATATGGTTCAGGGACGTCGAATTTGCACGATAAGAATTGACATGCGATCAACAGATCACAGCGGCCCGAGGTGAATAGTACGACTACGCCCACGGCATCTGACAGAATACACCTAAGATCTATACCTTAACTAAAAGTTTGCAACTAATACTAACTAGTAGCGAGGTAGGCTTCTAGTAACGACAATGTACAGGTTCTATAGTGACGTCTAGAGACGCTGCCGTTACCCAGCAGCAGAGACACGTGTGGCCACGTGTAAAATCCGCTAGCATCGATGGCAGCACACAAATTTGCTACAATAGTTAAAACTGAAGGAAAGGCACAGAAACAACGAAAGCGTTTGCCGAGCGTCTGTAGTACAGAGGCCACCATACGCTGATGAACGTGTGCGAGGCACGAAAAAAAAAAAAAAAAAGAGGCGGCCATAAAACATCACCGAGGGCGCAGCGAATCGGTGAACTGGAAATAAAACAAACGATCGTGCGCGTAGAAGGCCGTAATTTCCGATTGTTGGCCGGCAAGCTGTTGTAAGGCCTCTTCACATGTCTGGCGCCATTTTTTTTTCTCCCGTCACCGACGTCTGGCGCTGCTTTTCGTCTGCATTCTTCACGTGGTGCTGAAAAAACCCGCTCCTCGATCGCCAAAGAAGGCGTCGGAGGAGCGTGCTAACAGTAAAAGAAAGCGGACCCGCAAGCGAAGGAACACAAAAAAGAAAGAGAAAATAGGAAAGACGAACGGAGAAACGGAAGAAATACGGCCGCCGGCAAAATGTCGGAGGAAGGGGCGAGAGTGTCGTCTGCACCACACAACGCAGGCGCCGTGCACCGAAGTCCGCTGCGCAGAAGACGCCGCCGCCGCTGCTGCCGCCGAATGAATGGGCCATCCGCCGGGCGGCGCCATGTCGGTCGAAGCTCCAGCGCGGACACTTGCTGACGACGTGTACGACGCTGACTCGTGGTGCAAGTGGCAAAACTTCGAGGCTTGATCGGCTAGACACCGGACGCGTCGTTACACAAAACAGGGGGGACACAAGTGGCGCACTTTTTTTTTTTTTCGCTGAAGTGGTAGGTACCAAGAGCCACACCGGCGTGGGGTTTACCTGACCACTTGACCCCCTGGTCCTCGAGGACAGGTAGTGCCCAGGGATCAGAAGCGTCCTGGGGCGTCGCGTTGGCGTTTATGTCCGCCTTTTGCGGTGTGTCGGCGCCCATTTTGATCTTGACCTGCGCCATCGGAGCAGACGCATCAATGCCCGCGGCGCATGAACGGTCTCCACTCGCACACACGCTCTCTCGCTCGCCGAACCGCTCCTGGAAACGCCTGCAAGTCCCCCCTCGAGTCCAAACCACAACACCCCCCCTCGCCAAATCCACCAAGACGCCCCGAAGAAAAAGAAACACTATCGCCTACTTACCTCCACATTGTCCGGCCGGGCGACGACCATCGCGCTCCGGAGGAACGTGTACTTGGCTGCGTTCTTTGATGCCGGCATCTTGGAGAGTGCACACGTTATCCGCCGGAGGCGCGGCTCTCTCTATTTATAGGTCCCGTGACGTCAGCCGCCCCTCCGCGCGTGCGCAGCGCTACGTCCGGCGTACGAACGTAGGTAGCGGCGTCGTCTGCTGCTGCGTAGTCTGCAGCGAGCATCCGGGCACTGCATGCGCCGGGACCGTGCGCACTGCTCGTTTTCCGCGAGCGCAACAGCCTACATTGCCCGGTGCAGGCATTGCCCTCGCGAAAGCGTATGCCCTGTTTTTCGCGCTACACTGGCGTTCTGTTTATACGTTGACGAAGCGCGATGAGCGCTCCAACTGCGCACTTGACCTCGTGGTCATTCATTTTCTGCCCCTCGGCTCGCCTTCGCTCTACTGTCGCATTCGAATTATCGGCGCGCCTTCATTCGCTTTCCTGCTGCGACTTCATATTTTTTTACGCTGAACCGCGTCGCAGCGATTCTCTGCTGTTGCGTTTGAGATTCGTTGACGGTGACCTCTGTCCGGTTCAAAATAGTGCGACCCGGGTGCCGGGCTAGAAAGCTGTGAGGCGGCAGCGTCCACGCCGGCCTGTGACCGAGGCTAGCTTTTTTTGTCCTCAGCGCGCAAGAGCCGCCCTCGCGTCGTCTGCTCAGCGCGGCGCCGAGTGGAGGGCGGGAGAGGGGCTCGTCTCCACGCCGCCCGCGCGGGCGATGCTCATTGGTCGGAGCCGGAGCCGACGTCACGCGCCGCGCATGTGATCGTCTCGTGGCCTCCGGGCCGTGTTCACGTGGAAGCGGATCGTTATTTTGGCGCGCTCTCTACGCTTCTCGTTTTTCGCGGGAGGGAAGGAAATGGACAATAAAAGATGGAAGTAAACAGAAAAACAACTAAAATCGAATTGCACACGTAGACAGGCAACAAACAAGCGGTGAATACTGGACGGTAGAATAGCGGAAGCAATAGCATGACCCTGCGCTGGAGAGGCGCCAAGCTAGCGGTTGCCACTACGCGGCGTTACGTTAAGTGGTAGCAACGCTGGACGGATAAGCGTGGGACATTCCACCCCGCGTACTTTTGCGGTACTTTCGGCGCGTGTTCTTGCCGGACGAATGGCAAACCCTGTGACGTCCTAAGAGGGTCGGGTCGCGCGTAGAACTGCTGCTAAATTTGAATGGCGCTGAAGCATGTGGCTTCCGCTTGGAACACACCTCCGCGTTCTGCGCGTCAGAAATGACTCGCGACGTCTCCTGAGAACAGCGCCGCGCCTGCCGCGCTCGCATTTCAAGGAAAGACGCATTGCACTGAAGAAAACAAAACGGCATTGTTATGACGACAACGGCGCCGTCAATCACGTATACAGCGAGGCGCCGGTATTTTAGCATTTACCGCGCCGAACGAGAAGCTCGCCGGCAACGCGGACATTGCCTTTCTTCTTTAACACAAAATGGCACAAATTCCTTTCGCGATTGCTATCAACAAGAAGCAAAGGCAGGTTAAGAAGTATTATGTACCTTGGACCTGAGTCTCTTTGAACGCTAATACAATCTCGCAACTATTCGTTTAATTTCACAGATTTGTTCCTGCGATCACATCCTGTATAACTCATCCTCTGTCTTCGATATCCTGTTCCCCGTAAGCTGACTGTCCCTCATGAACCTTAACGCTGCACTTCATCGCAAGCTCTTACAAGTGAGTTAAGATGCCCGATTATATTTTGTTTGAATGAGCATGAAGCGCACGTTTGCGTATTACGTGGTGCCATCTTTCAGGAACGATAAGCCTATCTCGGACGAGGTGCATTTATGTACTGCAAAAGCCAGAAACACGTCATGGCCTCCATGTTTTGGGACATATACTTATTATACGCATGATACCTCTTTTAGTGATCGAGTTTAGTGTTTTTTTTTTCGTTAGTGTACAAGTGTAGCATTGATATACCAACCATGACGGGCCCTAAATACTAAAGCTCATGAAAAAGAGAGGGAAACGGGATAACGCGACGTATATGTGCTGTATATAACCGATAACCGCGCTATACTAATTAAATCGCGTCCCCCGCCCCCCTTACCCCTATTCCAAACAAAACACGTGATAAATAAACTGCATAGCTAACATATTCCCACATGATCGTGTCAAGTCACTGGATATGGTGCATATGGATCTTGTAAAGGGGTAGATTCTATTTATGGAATCTCGCGTTGAATGCTCACTTGAAATAATTCGCCACAACTTTAGGGCAAGGGAAGGGTAACTAAGAGATTATTTGACAAGTCGGGACACAGGTAAACCGACGAGCACAACACAGAGACACAGTGGGGCAGCGCTGCTCCAGCTACATGCACTTATTCACGAAAGACAGGCGTGCAAGCGCAGACGCAAGTAGAACAAAAAAGGCATACTCAGCAAGGACAACGCCAAACGCCGACTATCAGATTTTTATACGAAATTTACTAGTTCTCTGTCACTGCGAACGTTGAGTGGGCATGGAACTGATAGCACATGAGTTTCTCTGACGTTCGTGCCTGTGGCTCGAGAAGGTTCTTGTGCCTTCGTTTAGTATACTCCTTATCTGCCATTTATTGGCCTAAATTTCGCGGGCGATCTTTTTTTTTCTTTTCTGAAAGCGCAAGGCAATAACACTCTACGAACGTGCACAATCACTGCGAATTGTGCCACGCATAACGCAATTATTACGTTTGGAAATTACCTGTTCGCAAAACCATTCGAAGCCGGAAGACCGAAGTTTAGGCAAATTCGCATACAAAGAAAACCATTGCCAGCCAGATTGGGCCACTGTGCTTACATCACCCGTAGACACTGCCACCAGAGTTCCTCACATAATGCTTGCCGGAAACTTTAATGCCGACTATCCTATTTCCTTCTAACTTGTGTTTGTACGGCCACCTTCGCGTATACCACGAACATCTTCCGTGCTACTTGACTGTGCCATCAAGACAAAGCTTGTCGTAACTACGGATTCTGTCAGTCTGTTGCCACTATAAGTTTCCTACAACATTACCATAGGGAACAACGGCGCTATAGTGTCTAACGGGAGCTGCAAGCATAGCGTATGAGCCAGCATACAGCATGAAAGTGATGGTTAGCTAATGGATTTACCTAAATTGGCTTTATACGGCCTTGGACATTGCACACTGTTCATTCTGAACAATATATGGCGTTATGAACGCAACAGCTTGCAGTAATCAGGCATGCGTGCAGAGATTTATTGCTTTGAACAGCGTTTAGAAAAGCAGGATTGCTTCAAAATTTAGGTCCATAATTGGAGAATCGACATAGGAAATGTAGCCACGAGATGCAGCGAAACACGACGACGATGCTATTCAGCACACCGACTAATTCCGACCATATCGTCAACTTCGCCTACTTGTCAGCTTTGACGGCTCACAGCAAGCCCAGAGAGAGCATGTATACGGTATCTCTGATTGGCGGAATTTCCGTCATTACTAAACTTGACAATACGGCGACGTTCGAAAATTTCCTCAACAGCAGCCACGGGTTTCCACCCAGGGGTGCTGTTCTGGAAATTGTCGAGCGCTAGGAGGATGCATTTCGCGGCACCATCGAAGCCAAGCGCGCCGGCCCAACACGTGTTCTTCGTGTCAGATCGTGCGGTAGGTTTCAGTTCTCCCGCTCAGCAGGCAGAGCTACGGCAGGGAACAAAAAAATAAAAACGCATACCGGGAACCAAACATTCTCAGTCAGTGCACCAAGCCTCAGAGCTCACGTGTTGGGATGATACTTCGAGGGAAAAAGGTTCGCGGAGATTGTTTTTTTTTTTTTTTTTTTTGCCAAGGCCGGCTTGGGTGACGTAGTGCTATGCCTCCTACATTTTGTTTCCTCGCTCCATGGGTAAATCCATCAACTAACCATCGTTCCAATGGCATATGGACGATCGGAGCGCCAGGAGCTCCCCCCTTCATTCCTTTTAGCACAGGAAACTTCGTGGCTGCAACTACGCGTTCAGTGGCGCCCGCGTCACCGTTGAACTTTTCGAGGCACGTGCCTCGTGGAATAACAACCAAAGGGCACGGCAGACATTGCTCGCTCCGAGGCCGCACACAGTAGGCGCGTCAAATCACTCGCCTCGCCACGTTGGCTCGGCACAGGCGCAATTCGAGGCTGTTTGATCAAACCGAGAGAAGTTAGACGGCGCCGTTCAGACAGCTGCGTATGGGGCCGGTGGCGCGCAGCGTCACAACACGCACCCCTGAATTCGACTGCACAGCGCCACATGTGTTCTCTATCTATTTATTTCGTTTTGTTTAGTGGTGCCGAGCCCGCAGGATTGAGTCTCGCGTTGCGCGGCGCCTTTCCCGTGGGACGAGGGTCTCCTTTCCGACAGCAGACGCTGAGCTCTTATAACTCTTGCCGCTCCTACATCCCTCGCCAACTCTTTCACACTTTGTCGGCACGCCGTTCGTAAAAGTAAGCGCTCGTGTCTCGCAAAGCGAACTAAAGAAAAAAGACGGCGCCAGCATGCTTGAAACCAGCAGATGTGGCGCTCGCCATAGCCGGGGGAGGGGGGGGGGGCGCACTCTGAACGGTGCCACTGAATTCCGCCGTGTTTGAGTTCTGTAGCCAATCAGAGAGCTCGTAGTGGCGCCGTGAACCAGTCAGAGCTCACAAGATGGAAAACGTCGCACTGTGGCGGAAAGTGATTGTGTCCATAATGGCGACCCGGAGGTCAGAATGGAATGCACGCTGTACGTTGCCAGCCGGCCGGCCGACCAGCCACGACCCACGAAGCCCAACCGAGAAATTAACGCCTATCCACGCCGATCACGCGCGAGCGGGTATGTCAAAACGTCTCCCCGATTGATCGACGACACGTACAGCTTTCACACATAGCTTGCGCACTTAAATGACGTTAGGTACAAATCATCTTGCGAGTCCCAACTGGAAAATGAAACCCAACAACCAAAATGAAACCCAACTGGTCCCGGTCAAGCCACTGCCAGTACATTCGTTGGTACCATTTATATGCATGGCTGTGTTTCTTTGTTTTTTCCACTAATTTTTAACCCAGCTTTTGTGTCAGTTATGTATATTGTCTGTCAGTTTCTCCACGCCCTTCATTGCGATTCTTTATCCATCCCCTTTTCTCCTCTCTCTCCTTTCTATGACCATGGCTCAGTTCAACTGTCCAAAGACCGCTGAGAAAGTTAGGGTGCCCGATTCTTTACGTCTTCTATTCCCTGCGTTAATAGGTAGTGTCCCAAACCCGACGTCTCTGACGTGTTTCCGGCCCCCGGAATAGATTGAGTCGCATGCAACCAGCAAAAGCATGGCGTTTGAGACGCTGCTATTTAATCCACCGGGTGCGCCACCACTGGGACGTAGATTTGACACAACACCTATTAAATGGAACCAAATGATCGAACTAAATCTAATTAGATTGATAAAGCATTCTTTCAAAACTATAGTACGGTTAATATTGCGTTAATGTGTTGGTTTCGGTTTGCACCGAAATCACAGTCGCGATGCGTCAGTACGACGTCACAGATTGCAATGTTGTTGTTTTTTTCGACCATTATGGCACAGTAATCGTTCTCGAAAGTTGCCAAGCTCAGCCTATGGCTACATTAGAATACAAGCTTTATGATGTGGTCCATATCTACAGCTACACTTGCCGAGCGCTCTGACATGAAGTGGGCCGTGTCACCATGCAGAGGATAAGCGTTTGTTCGTTGCTCGTGATTTCAAGGGCAATAACGAGAGGAACGACAGGCGGTATTATTTTTCTTTTTGGTGTTCCTTTAAACAACAAGACCGGTTGGTCGGTGGGCGCCGCCTCGGCACCCGGGTGCGCATTGCTGTGCGGTCTTCTAGAGTGCATACACAGGAAAACCATGCTCTCTGCCTTTCCTCCTCGGCCGTCACGGCTGCTTTCTTCTCTCTCTCTCCCAGACTGGCGGCGGGCGCAGACGACAGATCCAGAACAGGCGGTCAATGGAGCGAGAGCACGTGGTGCGTGGTTGCCAACGCGAAGCTGCTGGCTGCCCGTAAATTTCGGAGCGAAGTCGACCACCCCGCGGAGGGGAGGGTTACGCTGTGAGGTCGTGATCCTTCGGATCAGATGGGCGTGGCCTGCCTCGGGGGTGGGAAAACGAGGTTGCGATTCAACGGCGGCAAAAAACGGAGCTTAGTGCACAGAAAAAAATTACGCAGACTTGACGCACAAGTTTGAAGCTAAAGGGAGCGTAGATGAGAGGCGGTTCATTTAATGCTGTACGGCTTACGGCGAGTCGCGCAGTCATCCTGTGAAGTATGTGACCTCATGCAAGGTCACAAGCTCTGATATTATTCAATGTTTGTGTTGATGCAGCACATTGTTCAAAAGCCATGCATGAATGTAAACACAAAATGCTGACGGACGCGCAGAATGAGGCATCGACGCTACTGGGTTTATGTCATGTGGAAAAAGGCAGCGTCTGACGTTCTTTTTTTTTTTTTTTTTAGATGGCAGAATGGTGAGAAGTGTATGCGAAGCGTTAGGCACTCAAATGCTGCACGATGACAGGATCAAAAACACACACATACGTCACACGGTTCGGTACCTGCGTCTTTCATCGTGCACAATGTCTTTGCACTGCGTTACGTCCTCGAGAGGAAGCTTTGGTTGGACAGCTCCTCTCTAAATACATGGGAACGAAGTAATCACTTTTCTCAGAAACAACGGCCCCGATTTTGATGAAGTTTCTTGCATGTAAAGGAACATGTTAAAATCTAACCTACCGCAGCAGCATATTGTTAATTTAGGCTGCCTGCTGTTCAGAAGAAATGTTGGAAAACTGAAATTTTTCAGAACGGTCAGCTGTCAAATGTACATTACTAACACAACAATAAAAGAAAAACATAACAATTCTGTAAATTACCCATAATGATGCATGTAAAGTGGAGGAAACTTATGTAATTAGCGAAAGTGAACTACATCACTATATAGTGAGTTGGACTTATTCAAGAACATCCGTAAACATTGCAAAAATTTCACATCCACTGTAAGTTCATATGCCAAAACTGTCCGCTTTACATACCTTAAGGAGTGCAGTTTACAGAACTCTGATATTTATTTTTGAAGTGGTGTGACGGGTTCGAAAACATCGTTCTTTTTTTATTGCTAAACCTATTTTCTCGGCAACTTTTTTTTTTGTGAAGTTCAGGACCTAAATAAAAATTTTGATTCCTCAGTCACTAAATATTTACTTTTCAAATTCTTGTACTGCTTGCATTAGTTGGTCCTCATGCCGGCAAGGCTGGTTGACCATATCTAAGCAGCAAATTTTACTCAAATCGCCTCAGCAATTGTTTTATACAATCAACCTATTCTAGCTTGATCTGATCTAACCTAATCTAGCGTAGCCTAAACCAACATGCTAAGAAGCACGTGTACGGAGCAGATGAGATGGTACACCGAAAGAAAGTCTCTCCGTGTGTCGTCTCATCTGCGCTGTTCACACGGATCTCAACCAACAAGCTCACCTGGATATTTTACTGCAGCTAAGAATTACAGGTGGCGTCAAGGTGTAGAGACTGGAATAATAATAATAAGCGAACACCATGGGTCTTAAATCCTGTCTTGCACCGTGTGTTTAGAGTATTTCTTGTTTTTATTGCTGTTGAAGAGCTTAGCCAAGGTTTTAGCAGGGGCACCCCATATTCTGAAGATAAAATGTTGCTGAAACTATTTACCGGCTGCTATTATTTGTTGTAGCACTGTAATACAACGTGGAAGCAAGTTAGCACTCTCGCTGTTATCAGTAGAGTTTGTTTTCTTCCTAAAATGTATGCTAGCAAACGTTTCTGCGATTACTTTATTTCATTTGCGTATTTACTACGTCTGCAATTGCTGCTATATACCGGGTGTTGTATTTCAACGTTAACATGAAAATCGTCTGGCGCACATAGCACAAATCTACCTATTCAGCTAGGTTGATGGAGGAGGCGACAATACTTACATTGAAATAAAAATGTATAATTCACTAATTAACGAGCTTTCACTACTCAACTTTCGAACTACTAATTAAGCGTACATGATGCATTGCACAAATTGAAGTCAGTGATCTTACACGGCACCCCTGGTGTGTGTAGCTACCGTGTGAAGTAAAGCTTGAGTCGATTCGATTACTGATCAATACTAGGGATAACGTTTGCGATATCACCGATGTACACGAATTAGGAATTCTGCGAGTACGACCAGCAGACTATGCGGCGACAAGAACGCCCAAGCAGCGCGAGGACAATGCTGGAGCGACACAAACGCATTACATGCGAAACGGCGCGCGTTTAAGTTTAAACGCACGCCATTCGAGCGAAGTTCAGTTGCTGACTTCGCGATTTCTCATCGCTCTTCCTATAGACTGCTTGCTGCTTGCGAGCCGGCTTCCGCTTGTCAAAAATGCGGCGGCGGTAGTTCTCTTAGCGTAAGGGCTTGGACAGTTGCTTGCACGGACACGGACGCGAAGGTATGAAGCGACCGTCACGCAATGGTCGCCCAATCACGGATCTCGAAACGCACGTGATTCTGCGTGTTTACAAATACGGCACTTGTCCTTCGTCGCCCAGTGCTCGAGTACTATAGCTCGGCAATCTGAAAGGCCTCCGATATCCGCCCACTTGGCGCTCGCTGGTGCAAACAAAGTCGGCGATAACAGAGAAGAAGAAAACGTTCGGCGCCGTGTGATACTTCTTTCTTCTGATTATGCAATCGTAGAGTCGATTCCTTACGGTTTTCCCTCATTGATGCCCAACGTTTGAGACGTCACACACACTTGCGCAATCGTTAGCGTTTGACGGGCGAGGTACACGGACACCGACTGCAGTGTGGGATTCTTATCGACAGAGTTTGCTTTGACTCAAATAACTCGAAGGGCAGCTTTGGTGGGGAATTCCATGGCAGAGAGTTACTTGAACGAAAGAACCTTTAGATAACAATAGAAGTTTTCCATATTTGTCGGTGGAGATGGGGGATTCACAGGACAATTTTAGATATCTCAAGAAAGCAAACAAAGACAACAATACGCTTAACTCAACCTGAGGCTAATGCACTCAGCAATGTAGAGAGAAATTTGAATGAAGCCAAACGCAAACCTCTCGCTTAAGCTCGACCGCCAACTAACCGAGATTTCGGCGTGACGCCCGTGTTTACACGGAGTGGAAAACATCGTTACATAAATAGTGTAGCGATTCTGGGTAAAATTGTGTACCAGTTAACGATACTGATAATTTATCCAGGTGGCATGGCAGATGAATCTGCAAGCCATCCCCATTTCAGCACCAACTAAACGCTTCGAATTTTCGCGCATGCCATCGGTGCAAATCGCCGTGTAAATGACGGGCCTTCAGTATTATTGCCGTCTTTTATGGTCCATGGAGTTCATTTGAGCCTATGTTGAGTGACACACCTAGCGATATGTATATGTATGGCTTTCATCACGCAAATACACACGTCGTTGAAAGTGGCGCTATGCGTGCGTGCGCGTATGCTTTGAGATAGCTTAACGTGCCAGAAAGCCCAACGTGCAATCCTAGAAAATAGGAGGCACACTGCGCTGAGAGCCCATATATCTATCTACCCTGATTTTGCCTATTGTGAGCCATTTAGCCGTTCCACAAACGATAACAAAGTATCGATTGTCGTTTCTCTACTAGCACACCACCACCATCGTCAATCATGCGTCCATTGCAGGACGAAGGCCTTTACCGGCAATCTCCGAACAGTCGCTTTTTACGTGGACTGACTTCGACCCGACTATCCATTCGTGCCGAATTTGGTCTCTACGGTAGACTGCGCCGCCTACCTGTTTCACGCATTACGTAACCAGGCCACCTCCACTTACGAACTCAAATTCGAATACGCTCCAGTCAACACCGCTGTCTCCCTGTCTCTTGACGTTGCGCTAACCAAACGTTTCGCTAATCAAGCGTTACGCAAGGACTTGGTTCAAGGAGACTAGCGTGTGCGCTGGCGTCGCGCTTCACCGCTGATCGGATTCACATGTTTAAACTTATATTAAACTAAAATCTGCAGCTTACAGTGCCAAAACCACGATATTATTATGAGGTGCGCCGTAGTGGAGGGCTCCGGATTAATTTTTGACCACCTGAGGTTCTTTAACGTGCACCCACTGTAAGGGCACTGCGTGAAACGCATGACAGGGCTGTTGAGTCGTCCAAGAAAAGTATAACATTCAATTACGCTCTCTTTCTCCACAACCATGTACATGCAAATGCACGTGTTGAATAAAGACTCAAACCCAAACGAAAGCTGCATATGGGACTTCCATATTAGAGGATATACATTTGAACTTAAATATAACAACGTTTAGACAGCGAGGGAGGCGCCTAATACATATGGTCCCAGGTGTAATTTAAGTAAAATGTGAACTAGAATGCTGCTGGAGAGAAGAGCTCGATCGCCCATCAGTTACTAGCATATTAGGATGCAAATTAAAGCAATTGAAGAACGTGCACCTGTTTATGTCACGCGGGAGGCTTCATAGCGTAGTGTACCGCCAGTCATAGTGAGAATGCCACAGCGACCAACTAGTATAACACCTCGCGAAGGCATAAAAAGAAAACGAAAAGCAGGCAGAAGCATTCGTATTTCACACGCCTCTCCATAGTTCCGAATAACAAAGGAATAGCTGGAACGACGCCGTAGCTAGGGATAGCTCGGATTAATTTTGACACTCCGTATTTCTTTTTTTTTTTTAGCGTGGGTCCAATGCGAGCTGCCCGAGTGTTTTTACATTCCGTCCCGATTGGAATGTGGTCGCCTGGGGGAGGATTGAACCCGTGATTTCATGCGCACCGGTGCCACGTCACAGACTGTGAGCTACCCTGTTTGAGAGCCGCATTGTTTGAAAAACACATGGTGCTTCAAGGACACTTCACCATTCCTACTTCGAGGAGTGGCTTGCAAAACACACCTTGTCTCTAGCGGGTCTGAATAGTAGGCGAGAGCGCCTATACCCTATCTCAGTAGTTCCTTGCAACACTGCGGAAGCTACATGAATTCTTAGCCAATGGAAAGGCCGCAAGCCCCTCCCAGATGTGCTCATTCGCGCCGCGTCGTCTGCTCAGCGTCTGCTTGGTATCCCATCGGTACATTCTCCATAGTCGGTGGATTGACGTAAAAAATGT
Source organism: Dermacentor andersoni (assembly GCF_023375885.2). Lineage (NCBI taxonomy): Eukaryota > Metazoa > Arthropoda > Arachnida > Ixodida > Ixodidae > Dermacentor > Dermacentor andersoni. Next base: position 46,843,310 of record NC_092818.1, on the reverse strand, counting down.
TTTGATGCCATAATTTAAGCTTTGTTTACATGCATGCGACAGCTGGGCTTCGCTTCACCTGTACGCGCTCACTGCAGTCACTTTGCAGCCTCCTTGGCATGTAGTAAGGGTGAACGCCTTTGTATATGTTCATTTACGGCTCTGTGTCTGTTAGGCGTCTACTTGCTCGGTACCGTCATCACGTTGCTTGCTAGACTGGAGCAGTAAATTAATGAGGTAGTGAACAATTAGGCCTTTATATCGTTCCGCATCGTCAACGCATCACCAGTGTAATGGTGTGGCGCCATCTACTAACTAGAAAAGAAAACTAGTTTCACGGCTCGGTGCCGCGTCTGTAGTCCCAACAACGTGAAAACAAACAACCAATCTCAATAATTACGATGAAACGTATCCAATGATTTGACCTAATGACCTAAATTTGAGATGAGACTTTGCGATGACGAATTTTGCCCCTTGTTTCTTGTTGACAGAGCGCAGAGCCAGTAAAATGTGTGAATACGGATCGAAACCGGTGGTCGGCCCAGTATGGGTGGTGCCATGTTTCCATAAGTGATGACGGTTAGGGTGGCTATTACGGTTATCGGCGGGAACTGCCACAGTAATGCTCGGTATACGACGTACGCATGCAAAGGCCATAACATGTTACGTATCACTGTGCCGTATCATGCAGCGAGCAAAAATCAAACTCTCTACCGCAGCCAATAAACAGCCAGTTACGCCCGTAACTACATGCCGCTGCGGAAGGATGTTGCCTGTGTACGCCTCGCACCTTTGGCAGTGCTGCAAGGTACTCGGGAAATGGATCATTGTCACGAAATTATCGCTAAGACTTCGTCGCAGAGCAATGACTACTTTTGTCGACGGGAGGCGCTGTCATCTATTTTTCTACATCACGAAAAACAATAACATTGACGGTAAGTCAGATACTAAGAGCGAAAAAAAAAAAAGGAAGAGGAAAGAGACCATGTAGATTTACAAATACGACGAGAAGAAAAACGACACATAACTTTCATACGATAACAGGAAAGGCGCTGCCTTGCTTTTTGTGACCCGAGCTGTCTGCCTGTAGGCAAAAATATGCGGAAGCAAATATTCGCGACAAATGAGTCATGTGCTTCCTCCGGCGATGACTGGGCAGATGGCAGTAGAACGCCAAGCTATTCAGGCAGGCAGAATCGTAGGAGACTTGCATCGTTCAGAATTGCGATTTCAGAAATTTCAGAAAGGCGGTTAGTACACTGGTGGGGGGCAAAAATTAAGGGAAGGGATAGAGACCTGAGTGCAACAGTCACAGACAACTTTAACGGGCAACGGACGGATAGGCAGAATGCTGCAGATTGCGCTGCAATAAGAGACAGTTATTTCAAGAAGGCCGAGTGAACATCTGGCGCCGGCCCTATTCGAAGGAGATGCAAGTGCAGAATTATCATCACCACATCTGAGTCCAGCGGGAGGAGCGTTCGAGTACGCGGGAGTAAGTTATCACAACTGCCTTCCAGCTATTCCGCGCAGCTGTACAGAACTGCTCTGCGGAACTTCCACCGACAGCTGCGTACTTCAGAGCAGCGTGCTTTCACTATTGCGGGCTCGCACAGACACGCCCGGGGCCTTGACCGGTGTGAGGCACGGCCTGTTGTGCGTTATGTCTAGCCGCAACGCCACTTGCATACCGAACGAGCTCGACGCGTGACATGTAACTGTATAGACAGATCCCTTTGCCTTTACAGGTAAAGGGCTCGCGACATCGTCCATATATATGACCGCGCTGGTAGCCGTCCTGTTCAATGGTTGCCTTCACGGTTTTTCACGATGCTGCGCTCCTTACCTAAAGAAATAGAAAGAGAGAGAGAGAGAGAGAGAGAGAGCGAGAGATTGCGCATACCTGACGCACACGTTGGAATTTATGTGAAAAAAGGCGAATTAAATGACACGCAACTAAATGCTTACGTTTGTGTTTAATGTTATGTCACACGACGCTTAATGTAACCGATGTTTTTTTTTTTTATTTTTATGCGCCGCAACATTCCACAAGCTGCTCAGAAATTCAAACACGTAATAAGGCGTGTGTGAGGCGCCCTGTAGGACGAAGGCGTTTCATTTAATTAATTAATTTATTTATTTATTTATTTATTTAATTACTCTACAGGCCCGGTGGGGGCATTACATAGGGGAAAGACGATAACAAAATGAAGATACGCTGTAACTCATTGAAAATGACTACAAAAATAAAAAGAAAGGAAAAAAAAACAAAAAGGTAATGTGCGATGCTAGTGGGAAGAATGGCGATGTCCGGGCTATAAGCATATAGGTACGACGCGTATCAGGCAACATTTAAGCATCAGTGGCCTCGTGTGCCGTTCGAGGCACATAGCCATTCTGGAGCATTCGCTAAGAATAGGCATGCGCCTAGTGGGCCGTACGCAGTGGCACGTGACCACTAGAGAGTGGCGTAGTTCATATATAAGGAAGTTAAGGAAATGTAAAGAAGCATGGAATATCGCTGTGGGTTACATCAAGAGGTCTGTGTCGTCATTTAGAGGCATACGTATCAGTCAACATTACAGTATGTGCAGGTTACACATGAGGTGGGTTGTTTTATTGGGGGGAATTGAGGTGGGCTAAGTGGCACGATTTTATCGGTCAAAATGCATAGTTTCAGTGATATATCTATGTCAACTGTGCGACGTCGAAGACGTGGCACGTGGAAACGGTTGTGGTAGGCAAAGAAAGCTTCGCTTTTAAAGATATGTTTATTCCTTTGCAATGCGCTGCAATTTCGGAAAGCGATAGTACGACATGTGGCTCTGCAGATCAACTCTTTTGATCAACTTAAAGAGGAGCTTGCGTTTTTCTTCATAGGAAGAAAATATTTATATACGTGTCTAATAGGACACACTCACAGCGACGAGAAGCACACATACGCCAATAAATGCATTCTCCGCACAGTTTTATGGTTTGCTAAAAGTCACGAAATTGTAAAATTATCAGACATGACATAAATCGCACCCATTTATGCAACAAAATGAGAGCAACTTCAAAGTTTTACATCTGATTACTGTGCTTTTCATTTTTTGAAAGTCTTGCGTCGATTTGTGTGTTTGCATTCTACTGCAGTGGACTGCCGCCTCTATACTGAATGTTTATTTTCCCTCCTTGACATAGCCTTTAGATAGGGGTGGGGCTGCTGTTTGTCGACAAGGCAAGTGCTATGTATGCAGACGCATCGATAACCTGAAAACCGATCAGACATGGTTGAAGAAATGCAAGGGGCACATTTGAGCTCATACGCCCTTTTGATGTAAAAAGCGCTCAGCGCTGTGTACAACAAAAATTTGAAGTCTTGCTGAACAGCCTCGATCGTACACTTAAAGATCCGGTTACAAAGACTGATGTTTTCTTTCTAGTTTTTCTTTTTCGCTCCGTGGCAACATGGCAGATGTCACGAAAGTCGCAGCGCGGATTTTTCGATCAAGTTGAAAAGCTCGGATATTTTCAATGCGTACTAAATACAGGATGATAGCCTTTTTGTTAACCGCACATAATTTTTTCTTGTTTAGTTGCCTCGGGCAGGTAGCGTAATTGTAGTCTCTTAGCTGGATTGCTCGAAACGGCGGACGTAGTCTTGCGAAATTTACATGCACGTTCTTACAAATTAAAAATAAAATTTACTCAGTAATTTTGTACTATAGTTACCTTACGGCACATATTGCAATTTATATACGAGCTGCATGTAGCCGGCGAGTTTGCGAGGCATGTCACTTGGAGCGAATACTGAGGATGGCACTGGCTGCAGAAAAGTGCACAGTTATTCCGCTTACTTTTTTTTTTTCAGAAATGTTTTATGCATTGAAGCAAAAAGTAACTGGGACGCCAATGTATTTTGTTGCCAACTTGGACAATTATCTCGAAACTGGTGCCATCCTGAAGCTTAGTTCGAGGCGAACTGACCGGCCGCTATTCGTATTTCTCATTATGAAGCATAAAGCGATTGATTAGACAACTAATTCGTGAGATCTCCTTAATGAATCGATTATGCATTTCTATTTCTCATGCAAGTAATGTCTGCCTCTTTCAGCGAACCAGTTCAATGACAAGAATGATGCTATCAGACACAGGCGATCTTTGAAAATCTTGAAAAATAAAAAAAGCACCTCCGGCATATGTTTGCAGGGAGGAGCACAGCATAGACTTTGGAAAACTCGCACGCCAGACGGAAGTTTCCGCAGAAGTGCACTTCACTCAGATAAGTGCACTTCACTCAGATGACTGAGATTTTGATCTAGACCATAAGGATGGCCAACACCGCAACATGTGACCACTGCGGCGATGAAGAATTGACTGGCCATATTTGGGGCGACCGCCCGCCCTAGAGTCCACAGAGGGAATCCATTCGCCACGAACTTGACCAGCTGCACGAGAGACCACTATCGGAAGAAGGAATTCTATGCCATCGACAGGACCTAACGTCACAGAAGAAGGCTGTGCAAGCGCTACTGCGCTTCTGGCGGCCTACCATCCTTCGTGAACGTCTCTAGCTGGAACGACGACCCTCGTGCGTTTGTGTGTCTGTGTGTTCATTTTTTAAACCCTTTCCTCTCTGTCCTCTTTGTAACCACTATCTGCCAATCCCAGTGTAGGGTAACAAACCGGAGAGTAATATCTGGTTAAACTCCCTGCCTTCCCTCTTCATCTCTCTCTCTCTCTATCTCTTGATCTAGACGATTGTCAGCTGGAGTGCTGACGACTTCTGATTTGGCGTTAAGTCTTTTCATTCCAGTTTTTAGTGCCAAGAAGTGTGTTACATCGCGTGATGATAGTTCGCTTTATATGCACCGCAGGCTTTCCCGTCAGTGATGACGAGCGTCTGGCGCTCGTATTAATGTAAATAGTTCCTCTAAAGACGCCGTTTTTTACTCAGCGTAATAAACATCGTGAAATAAAGCTAAATTGCGGATTCCAACGGGCTATGCGAATCAGTTGAAGGGAAGCTGCGATCGCTTAGCGAACATTTGCAAGCAGAGAGCACACGACCAAGTTCAACACATTTTCCCCCAGGGAAACGCCTCGCTGAACGTAAACTTGTGGACTAAGCCGGGTTGACAAGGTTGCGCTTGTCAATCGTATAACTGTTCTGCAGCAAACGGGTAATGCTTTTGCGACCTGTTGTTAACTCATGCGCTATCTGGGGCGTCTTGTTGCGTGATGTAGTTGTGACACCCAAAGACCGATGTTGGTGTCGAAGATGTTCATTGAAGAGCGGACAAAGGCTGTCCAAATTTATGGCCAATCCTTCAGAATGAGTATGTCGCACTTCTACACAAGTACAGAATTTTTAAACGTAGTTAGATACGTTCCGTATTTTTGTCTCAGGCTTTGGTAGGCCTGCTATATGTACTTTGTCTTCTTTATGCACAATAAGGATTGTATTGTATTGCATTGTCTGTGCCCATACACATGCCATCACCACACACTTCCCTTTGACAGGCATCGTGCATCGCCTTGGTCATCGTGACACTGCTGTGTAGACGCGTCATGCGCAGTGTATGTGCCGGATTTTGCGTTCGCATGACGGCTTAGCTAATTTTTTTTATGGGGTTTTACGTGCCAAAACCACTTTCTGATTATGAGGCACGCCGTAGTGGAGGACTCCGGAAATTTCTACCACCTGGGGTTCTTTAACGTGTACCTAAATCTAAGCACACGGGTGTTTTCGCATGTCGCCCCCATCGAAATGCGGCCTCCGCGGCCAGGATACGATCCCGCGACCTCGTACTCAGCAGCCCAACACCATAGCCACTGAGCAACCACGGCGGGTACGGCTTAGCTAATCGTGTAATGCGTAAGCATAAATGAAATCTATGAGAAAATTGTTGTGACACTTGTGGTGGGCAAACATGCGCATTGCATGATGTTACAGGTTGTATACAACAAAAGCAGACGATAGCGTACACCACCGCTTGTTGTATATAAATTATTTACGCGCCTTACTACAGCTTCGCTTCACGCAGATTCTAAGGTGCGCGTTGGGCCCCAATATTTTTGGGGAAACACTTGCCGCATGTTAATATATTTCGCATACACAGGCTCAACGCAAAGTGTAAGATGTACGTGGTTCGCTTTTATCCTCATTATGTTGATTTAAATTAACTTTTTTTCTGCTCACCACTTGTGAAGGACCGACGTAAAACGATACAAGAGCAGCTTGACTAGGCAGATGGTACTTACAGCACATGACCACAGTCGGCAACACGATGAAAATCGGAGTATATCAACTGGACACTCTGCGCCATAGACGGAAATATAAATTTCCGACATTAATGAAACGCACTTAGAAAAAAAAAAGAAGTAGGGCTGAGCAAATATCCGAAACTTTCGAATAAAGAATCGAAGAGTGTCTTGTTCGATTCGGTCTTCGAACCGATTAATCAGAAAATTCGAATATTTTTAGAATACTTTCCGAATATTTCAGAACGCTACGTGAGCCGAAATAAGAATAAAATTGGAGTAAAATTACGGTAAATTTTCACCCCCGTGGGCAGAGCATGGACATAAAACATGAGAACTTGCGTAGTGGAGCAGGCTACGTCACTCAGGTAGCCATACTTCACAGGCCGCACAGCGATCATTCGCACTCTCTATGTATAGTCCTGTGCATGTGAAGAAACGACTTGTTTGCTTGTAATGCTCGAGTTGTGCTTCTAATAACACGAGCCTCATAAGGTACTACGTAATGACAGCTTTCCAACTTTTCGGAATACTGGGATGTGAACATCGTTTTATACAAATTGCGATAACGGCTATTCATTTTTCGAAAACTATTCGATACGATTGGCTTCTGGCGCTATTCGATTCGTTCTCAAAAGATCACTATTCGCACACACCCTTTAGAATAAAGCGAAGCACATAAAGGCAGAACGAGGCCAGTAACGGACGCAACGTACTGGAGAGTAGGATGCCTACGCACCCAGATAAATTGTTACGTGTTCAGTGCTTCATTCATCAGTGCTTTGAGGCGTCGTCTTGGCCAGCCATAGCGTCCGGAGGGGAGGTGGGGCGCGGACGCGGGTCCGCCGGCTACGGCCTTACGGAACGAGTTAAGCGGGGGGAGGAGAGGCCATTCCACGCGGCGGCAGCCGCTTGTGCCGTGTAATCTCTGTCTCGCGATCAGCCAACGGCGCGTCAAAAGCTATCTGGCGGACGCGCACGGGCGAACGAAACGCGAGACGCGCCGAGATACTGGAGCGACGCAACATCGAATACTCCCCAAAGTGGAGAAGGCAGAGCGAAAGGATCAACGAATGAATGGAGGTACAGAGTGAGGCGGCTGATAATCGCGTCCCTTGGCTTCTGCACGACGACGTGTGGCAACGAGGCCCAGCTACGCGCGCGTGTCGGTGTCGCGAAACAGCGCGGTGGGAAACGGCGAGATAGAAAGTGATTATATATATATATATATATATATATATATATATATATATATATATATATATATATATATATATATATATATATATATATATATATATATATATATATAGAGAGAGAGAGAGAGAGAGAGCGAATGAAGGAAACGAAAACTGAAGGAAGGAAGCCGTAGTAACGCACGACAACGCGAGCCGGAGGTCGAAGTTAGGGGGATGTCGTCAAGGAAGCCCGCGTGAGGGTAACGCCTCGTCTGTCGACAAGCCCGATTGCGACGATAGGGCCGCGCGGACCGGCTCGGCTGTCACCCTGCACGCCGCGCGGCCTGGTCGCAGGGTCGAGGATTTTCGACACACGAGGCGACCCTTTCTTGTCTCTAGGGTGCCATTGGGTCCCGACGCTCGTTTCGGGAGCGCGAAACTTTCGTTCGTCCGCACGAACGCTCTGATCGTACACAGCTTCGCGGGAGGCATCGGGCCCCTGCTGGGCGCCGAGCGAAAGTTCCGGCTAAACGAGAGACGCGTAAATCAAGGTTCCCGCAGTGGAAACGAACGAGCGCAACAGGTGCGATCCAATTTGATTCTTAGGGTGAAAAAAATAACAAAAAAACAAATTCGTAAAATACTCTGAAACAAGCGCCGTCTTCGTGCGTTTATTGCAGTGCTGTATCTCTACTATATTGCTTCTCTGGGTCTTCAAAACCCATCGACTGACTGGTGACGTCTGATGTACCAAAGCGACACGCCGTTCGGAAGCCCCGTTCTGGAGGAATGCGAAACAATTTCGTTTGCTTGGAAGTCTACTAACGTGCACCAAAAGCTCGGCACGGGAGTGCCGCTTCATTCGCGCCGTCTCTGCGGCTCGTAACCGAACCTGCGGCCTGGCGCTCAGCAGCAGATGGCCATAGTAACACTGACAGCGTGGCTGAAACTTTCAACGCGTCGCCAACGTCTTCATTAACGCCGAACTTCGCTTTCTTGGTTAGTGTGGAGAAGTGCTTAAGGATTAAGCGTCAAGTGTTAGGAGCAAAATAAAACTTGGGTCTCGTCGCACAGTCTTGCTCTAAACCGCTTCAAAGGAAACCTTCGGCGATCGAGTCGTCTTTGGCACCTTGAGTTGTCCTTTCTTTCTTTTTTTTTCAATTAAAGAAATATGCAGCAGATCCAGCGAGCTGTAATGTATATACAGCGAAGCTTTGGGCGAGTGCGGAGAGAGCCGAAACACGAGTTTGTGTTTATTGAATGTCTGCACGAAGTTGCAGTGAAGGCTTTGTTCAGGCATTGTGGAGAGGCTAATGCAATGCAGCGGCCGCGGATGCGCGGAGGCGAGCGCCATCTGGTGTTAGTGCAAGGAAACCAGCGGCGCGGGTGCTCCGCTGTGATTGGTTGGCCTATTCGGTAAGCGAACAGACATGCCGCAACACCCACTGTCGTTAAAACCGGTTCAGAAAAAAAAACAGAAGCTTCGCATTAAGCAAATATTTGTCGCGTATGCAAATATGTGACTTCATTCTCTGTTTCCTGCATACGGTTGTATATAACAAAAGATGGAGCCATCGGACTTCCTTGTTTCTTTCACTCCTCATAGAGGAAAGTTGTGTAGCCTGGTCGTTGCGAGAAGTAAAAAGAAAGAAAGAAACCATAACCTGCGAGAATACAGCGCAGGAACGCCGAGACACGAAGACGGCATGCCACAGAGATTCGTGCCCTGTCGGCCCTGCGCTCTGGTTTCCCCCAATTGTAATACCAACTAGCCCACCAAATAATTCTATTGACATCCCACACAAGCGACGCACGTAGCGAACCACCGCTTCAAATTACTGCGCCGACGATTTTGATCGGTGGTGTTAACCGAGTATTCCAAGTGGTTATGACAGACGTGGTTAGCGGCAGAGTCGGAATTAACTTTTAACGCTCGTGCTCCCAATAGCCCAAAGCGCGCCGTTTAAGTGCCGCGCGGCAGCGAGTCGAATCCACGAACTCGAGCTCGTCAGCACAGTATCGTAGCAGCTAAACCACCACCTCGGGTTGCGACAATGATCTCGAGGCTACAGCGACCCCGAACGCCCGATGGCGGAGCGCATAGGGCGGCTCTCATTTCGTCACACCGCCTCGTCGATTTCTGTTCAATATGGCACGCGACGTCGACTGGAATAGGCGCACATAACGTCGTGCGACGGCGCAGTTTGGCAGTGGTCCTTGTATCAGTGGGAGTCCCATTCGTATATTGAACCGTCGCTGCACAGAGTTGACAGCTCCACCACTTGCGTTAAAGGTCACGCGAGATTTCCCGGTCGGAAGGCTCCGTGCCTCGACACCGCTTGACCGAGCGTCGCGTAAGGGGGCTAAAGCGTCCTGCATCGCCACCTCTACAGCTGCTTTTACTAAGCGTGCGATAAACTCGAGTTTATTGGCTTGTTTCCGCGGTCGATCAGGGACCATCCAAGTTTTTTCGACGCCATAGAGACTGTGTTTTTCGTAGAACAAAGCCTAGCCCGCCATCCTCGAATATATAGTATGGGGTCAGTGATACGCGCCGCGCTGAAAAAGAAAAAAAGAAAGAAATGTTCTAAGCAGCGAGTTTTCTCCGGCGTGCGATGCTCGCGCGAACGATTATCGCCGGCATCGGGCGGTTTCGTCTCCGCCGAGATTAGCGCAACATGTAGTGTGGGCCGACTGAGGGCTGTAATCAGAGGCCAGTTTCGCAAAATGAAAAATTCCATTATTGAGAAACGCGACACCACGTACAACTGGCATGGGGCGCGTTTACGCGTTGTGCGCGTAGGATAGCAAAATGGACAAAAGCCTGGTTCACCTCCCTGCCTTCCTTCCTCCTTCCTCTCCCTCTCCCCCCCCTCTCTCTCTCTACGCATTGTGAGTTTTTCGCTATCGCACATTGACTAACCAGTCACACTTTGTAGGATCTGTATAAAAGACCAGTCTTCTTGCGTTTCTTATCCAAGCTTTAATCCATAATCTAAGCGGTAATCGTGCAATGCTGGTCCCAAAACGAGATATTATGAGGGAAAAAAGTAATTCCCGGGTTTTACGTGCCAAAACCACAATTTGATTATGAGGCATGCCGCAATGAGGGACACGAGATTAATTTTGACCACTCGGGGCTCATTAACGTGCACCCAATGCACTGTAATGCAGGTGTTTTTGCATTTCACCCCCATTTAAATGCGGAGAAATTATAGGAAAGAAGGCTTGCCAGATAAGAAATGAGATCGAGTAGGGGGCATGAGATCCTGCACAAACATGTTCATCCGAGTAGTTCACCATGTATACCCAGTCGTCTGCGATGAGTTTCTCAAGCGTAGGCACAAATGTATCTCTTTGTGCTGTCCTCATGATGATTTAGTGACTTACTCATTAGCGATTGCAACCTTTTATGAGTGACACATGTAGTTGGGGCGTACTTTACACATGCAGTATAAGGAGAAGGAAGCAGGAATAGACGGAAAGACAGGGATATTAGCCAGTTCTCAGACCGGCTGGCTACCCTGTGCAGGGGAGAGGGGGTAAGGGGAGTAAAAGATAATAGAAAAGAGATGTTACAAAAAAAAAAAAAAAGGAAACATGAGCAGACATAAAAGGGGGGGGGGAAGGAAAGGACAATGTGGCACTGATTAAAATCTGTCTCTAGGACCAGTTCTCCGCAAGAAGCGCAACAACGCTTTCAAACCTTCTGCGCTGAGGATGGGCTCGGAGAGTGCATTCTGCTCGACCTGACTGTGGTACTTGAACATGTAAGCTTGTAACAGGAAACATCGACACGCCATAATGAAGGGCGTAGCTACAGCGTTCCATTCCACTCTATCGCGGCCGTTCTATGTCACCCGAGTCAATTTCGACGTGGAGTACTGCGATCCAACCAAATAGCCGGGTAATACGCGTACTGCGACCTTTCGTGGAAGTATCGTCCGCGTCACCAAGTAATGCAAATGATTTGGCACAATCGCGCTATCTGCCAGAAGAAACACGTATACTATCATTTTCAAAAAAGAAAAAAAGAGCGCCTCGCATATTGTACATCGTTTCCGTTTACTTCGGAGGAGTTCTGATCCATAGCTTCTTGATCGCTTGCCTTTCACTTGACGTCGTTAGTTTTAAAGTGACGGCTAAGTCAAAATGCACCTTCCCCTTGTGTGCGACGAGTGTTAGGACAAACCGAGAACATCTGTCTCGTCTAGACAAAAAATCATCGCCTGCAGAGAAAGCGACCTTTATTGAACCGTAGAATGTTCAAAACTGACGCGGAAGTGGCTTGAGGTACACAGTTTCTTTGTTAGAACAGTCGGCGAATAGCGCTGACATTTGCCGCGAAATCGGGAGACGTAGTGTAACAAGGGCGCCGGCAACGTCACTCACGGCAGACGGCATGCGAGTGGCAAGCGACGCACGTGCTACCCGCGTGGAAAGCACGCCGTTGCAATGCCAGTCAAATACCCTCGCCACTACACAATGTAGTACGGTGCAGCGCTGGCTACAGCTGTAGAGGGAGAGCGGCCGCACGTCACTCTTGCTGTGCCGTGAGCGAAGTGGAATGAACCGGCACTCTTGCCAAGGTATCATCACACGTGTTGGAGGGGAGAACGCTATCGCTTCCGACCTCAGCATTCTTTTATTCGGGGGGTGTATAGCCACGACTATCCTACGTTGTTCTGGGTTAGGTGTTTGTTCAAACTGTGATTAGAAAGTGTGGCGCGAGGGCTGTTGACCGAATAGCGATATTCGTGATTGGGTTTATCGTGACCTTCGTCGCCGTGCCCGCAATCGTTTATTAAATGTTTTCTGTCTGCATTAAAGGCGAGCAGATGTAGTATTGAATAGAGGGAGCGCTTCGGCAGTCAATTTATACAGCATAGGAATGAAAAATGGACGACGATACATTAAAGGGGAATCGCAGGGCCCATAATAGAACGTGTTAGAACCTGAAGAACATGTTAGAAATTCTTTACGATTATCTAAGTTCTCGCTCAGCGATAATTTGTTCTGACAGACTTATCCAGGCTCTGGTGCCATTATGGCTGCGGATGGCGCTTTTCAAAGGCACTTATACGCTGATACGTCTCAATGCTTTCAAAGTGCGTGGTCTTTCGAAAAGAAAAAGGACCGTGCAGAAGTTCACTCTGTTGACACGGTAGGTAGCCGCCGAATCGAGTGACTAAACCAGCCACAGGGCCCTGCGCCAATGTCTTAGAGTTTGGACCCACCACTGCGGTTTACTGGCTACGCGTCGTCCTACTATACTGCGACAGGAGGTCGAGGGTTTTGATTCCCAGTCGCGGAGGAGGATTTGCAGAGAGGGCGGAATGTGCGAAAAACTTCGTGCACCGGGCGGCCATTGGGTGCACGCAAAAAAACAACAAAAAAATAAATAAATAAATGAAGAAAGAAAGAGAAAGAAAGGAAAGACCAACAGCGCCCAGGATTATTGTCACGCCCTCCACTACGGCATCGATCATGACCCGCTTTGCAGTTTCGAGAAGTTCAATCCTCTAATTTAGTAAAACCAGAATTGGAACGAGAGATACAAACCCTCGAGAAAAAAAAAGCCACGCGCTATTCTACCGGTCCAGTTGGTGCGCATCGACAGGTTCGGCCACCAGTATACATTAGGCGAGTGCGCTTTTCCTCTTTATTTTCTGTACTCATTGCGTAGCGCGATGTTGGCCGAAGTTGGCCGATGTTCGCTCCAGAGAAACGTATAGGATTGGCGTTTCCCCTCTGTGCACCTCACTGCACGCTACTGTACGCTCTCGCTACAAGCAAGCGGCGATGACGAGCAAGCAGTGCCTATTCTCGGTATGCGGTGGATTGCGCTTCCTCGTCGAGCGCAATCGGTCGCGTATCAGGCGGCGAGCCCCCGCAGTTTCGGCTTATCTCCACTGTCGCGGCAGCCACATTGTCCCAGCAACCGGCGCCGGCGGTATTCCCCCCTCAGGCGTCAACTCTCGGTTCCGGAAGCAGCGTAGAAGACACTCCCACCTCTGGAGTGTCCTCTAGAATTGCGTACTACTGCTGATGTTCGTCTCGGCACAGATATTGTAGCCGTCCATGTGCACTTGGCACATCGTAAAGGGAGAGCTTTCCCAGCAGGCTGACAGCCTATCGCGGTGTCCTGTTTACATCCCCGTTGGCAAAGGTTGCGGGTTTTTACTGCTACCGCTCTCTGCTTAAACGGGAGAAAGCGTATCGACAGACACCTCTTCTGGTGCGATTCCAAGTGCCAGGCTCTCAAGAATGTTTCCGATTCAGTTGTGACCTAAGAAAACCGGGTGAAAGCTGCAGGGGTCTTTTGTATGTAGTTCAACGAAGTGGTACTTAGTGGTAATGTATATGACCGCGCTCTCCGAGTGGTAGACCACGAGGACGAAGTTCGTGGTTCTTGTTTCCGGGCTGCTAGTACAGTTACCATGCTGTTCTTTTTTCGTAGCTGTGCTTCTCGCTGTTCACCATTCATTGCATTCAAGTAGATCGGAGAGATCGGACGGGGAGCGGTGGTGCTTGCAGCATCGGTTTTGGCCATTTCATAATGAGCAGTATACCACTGTACGCAGACTACTCTATATGTTGCCTACTACGAGGCCTCGTCTTTGATCCCCGGCTGTGGCAACCACGAACTCTTGTACAGAGCTTTAGGCGCACGCTGTAAAACCGATGGCCGTCAGAACCACGACCATCCATTACCAAGACTTTCGGAGCCCCTGAGTTACCCGCCGGGGTTAGCCAATGGCGTTGCGCCACTGAACACGATGACATGTCATGACAACGGCGACAGCAATGTGGCAACTACACTTGAACTACAATGACACAGCAGTGACGACAGCAAAGACGGCACGATGACGACTGCGATGACCAACGCGAAGAGGAAGGCACAAAAGTGCTGGTACGTCGGGGATTCAAGATCGAACTATCGGTGGATAACACAAAGGTTTCGCCAGGTGGAACGGGAGGACGGCGCATTTGACGGATTCCACAGTACCTGCGCTAGGAAACCTTGTCAACTGTCACTAAGTTAATGACTGGAAAGAAAAAAAAAAGGGGGGTGACAGCACAATCATCTGGTTCTCATTAACCTTGCTTTTCTTGTTCATATGTTCTGGAACGCAAATGCTAATGACCGAAATGTTTGTTCAGTATAACGCGGTTGAAACGTAGGTTTAGGTACTTTGCAGCCAACTTCGTGCATTTACTGTGGCCAACTTCACCACTTCTGTTTCACTCAACGCTCCTCGCTCAATGGACATTCAAGTATCAGCTTGTTCAATTCTTTATCCTCACTCAGCTGCTTATTTTGCTGACATCTTCACTTTTTGCTCATTGTTCCACTTGTCTATTCGAATGCGTACCCATTCGGCGCCATTAGACATCATCATCATCATCATCATCAGCCTGATTACGCCCACTGCAGGGCAAAGGCCTCTCCCATACTTCTCCAACTACCCCGGTCATGTACTAATTGTGGCCATGTTGACCCTCCAAACTTCCTAATCTCATCTGCCCACCTAACTTTCTGTCGCCCCCTGCTACGCTTCCCTTCCCTCGGAATCCAGTCCGTAACCCTTAATGACCATCGGTTATCTTCCCTCCTCATTACATGTCCTGCCCATGCCCATTTCTTTTTCTTGATTTCAACTAAGATGTCATTAACGCGCGTTTGTTCCCTCACCCAATCTGCTCTTTTCTTATCCCTTAACGTTACACCTATCATTTTTCTTTCCATAGCTCGTTGCGTCGTCCTCAATTTAAGTAGAACCCTTTTCGTAAGCCTCCAGGTTTCTGCCCCGTACGTGAGTACTGGTAAGACACAGCTGTTATACACTTTTCTCTTGACGAGAGTGTACAAATGCCCAATAACCCAAGCTGCTCTGCGATAGCGGTTACGCAGCATCACATTAAACTAGAGTTGCTAGTCTTATATCGGTAATGGCATTCGACAGGACAGGTTTTTTTTCTCATAGTACAGGTGATCCCTCTGTTAAGAATCGGTGGGCGCGGACGAAGACGTCAGGCCAAAGTGAAATGAACTTTGACGCTAAGAACGCAGTCATGCAGTATCGGTCACCTCTTGTAAACTTCTCTGCCCTCTGACTGCTGTGTATTCTTGCTGCGCTCTTGCTACACCGCCAACGCGTCCCCGACCTTTCTGTGGGAGAGCGGGCAACCACTCCGCAGCTGGCTCACGACCGGGCGGCCCGACCCCGAAATCACGGAAGCCTTGAGACTATATTTAGCATGCACTGGGCCGACCCCTTACGGAGCTCGTCGGAAATGACGAACGAATGGCAGAGCTTGGAGCCCAACGGGCCACGGCTTACAAATACTACATACAAAACAAGCAAAGAGCCGATGCCGTCATCCCATCTCCCTTTTCAAAGAGGAAGAGAGCGAAAGAAAACACAAATTCTGCGTTTCAGCGTTCGCCGCCAACGTGGAAGCCGTCACGACGTCAAACGGCTGCCCCACGTGCGAAGTCATTTCGACACGAAACGGAGAACAAAGCGAGTGTTCAGTGATGCATTTGCGAGAAACGGCGGGAGAGAGAGAGAGACAGACAGAGAGGGAAGTGCAACGTTTTTCAGCCGCACACATGGACGCGTAACCGGGAAGCGTAACAATTGAAAGGGTTGCGTGTAACCCGGAAGATTGCAGGTATTCCCAAGGACGACACGAACAACGCCCCTCGAGCAGCAGCGTTGTACGCACAATTGCGCACGCCTCCGAAGGCAGGACACGCAGTGAAAATCGTTAGGTTATAGGATATGTATGTCAAGATATTTGTGATAAGACTAATGCTGCGAAATAGTTGGTTCAATGTTATACTCAAAGCGGGCCGGATGAAAGAGTTGGAACGTAGAAGCCTGAGCTATTGTTCGTGGTGCAAATCACGTATTCAGGTTGTGCGTTGTCTTCCTACCTTCTGTTTGACAGTACAGATTAATGACGCCAATCAACGTTCTGAAGCGGTTGGATTATTTGAGAGTATATGGTGTTTATGTGTGTGAAGCGGGCTTGAGAGTTAACGAGCGCATTCTAAGCTAGCCCCTTCGGTCACAAACCACGATGCGCTGCTGATAACTGCGCCACGTTTACGTAATGGTTCTCAAAGCGCTGTAGATCACTCTGAAAGAAATTCAAGATGGCGGACACTTTCGGCATTTTCTTAAGGGTAACTGAAGCTACAATTATCGAACAGAAAGTCATGTCGCGCTTTTGAATAAAAAGAGCTGAATCACCGTTGACCCTGAAAGACGCGTGCAATTTGCTTATTGGCTACGCACATTCCATGAACCGAAAAAAAAAAAAAAGACTTTGCTGATAGAACGCACCCAGTGACCAATGGCGTCGTGCTTTTCAGCTAGAAGTCACGGGTTCGATCCCAGTTGAGGTTATATCCCTAGACATTAGTGTCCAATTTAAAATTTTACGAGTCAAAGAAACATTTGCAAGAAAAGAAAGGCGATTTAAACAAATGGGCTGCCTAAAGCTGGCAGATGTTAGACCTTTATTTTAAAGATAAGAAAACCGAATCAAATATGGTGCAGCCGATGCCAAGCGATACCACGTTTCCTTTCTCATGCATACAGGTGGGGACTGCGAGGTAAATGTTCTCCCGAAGGAAAGTTTCCCATTAAAATCAGCGTGCTGCGTCAGCAGGCGACAGTGAAGCCGGCTTGCCCCATCGAGGCCTTCGCTTATCTGATAGCCCTTGCTGGTGAAGTGGCTTCTAGCCGTTGTAGCGGCTACTGTCCAGCGAATGAATGCAGCAGTTATCGCGGCTTCACTTCAGAATGCATGTAAGATCAAGTGTTCTTGCGAAGGTACTCAAGCGCCAAACTTAGCGGGAGCAGGTGCTTTGTACTAAAGTGCTGATTGCAAAAGCCATGATGACGGGCAAAGAGTTATCTTTGGTAGAACGGTGCCGGAGACGCAATACTATCGGCCTTTGTTCCATATAAGAAATGAAAGAGGTGAAGCAAGATATCGCTTCGACACTAAGTCAGCGTTCCTCTTATTTTACCTAAATATAAGTCCGTACTGAGAGATAAAACTCTTTTTCAAGAGTGCCCCAGAATTTCGAAACAGGAAAATATTATTAGGAGCGCGAAATGGATAGCAACGTTCATGATTAAAATTTTGCGGCGTAATCGTGGGCCCTCAAAAGTGGCGTCACGTTAGGGCGGTGATGCGCTTGATCCGCGTATTTGACTGCTTTTCACGCAGGGACGCCGTTAAATTTGTGACGTCAGAGATAGCTGACGTAGAAACTTGGAACTGCCCTCACTATGCTTAAGCTTGCCGCTTTTATCTGTTCGCCGGCAAACCGAGCTTACCTAAAGAAAAAAATAGCATGCATTTGCAACTTTAGCTGCGTAATCTGCTCGTATAACATATCTTAATGTACCGTTTTAGTGTCCATCCAAGTTCACGGGTCGGCTGGCGAATGCCACTGGGAGAGATTACAGCCAGCCCACATAACCCTCCCTTGAAGAGATACCAGCGAGCGAGCATTGTTTGCTCATTTTCATAGCTGTATTTAGCGAACGTGACTGAGTCCGCCGGCTTTTTTTTATATTTATGGGCTACTAAATCTACGGGAAGATACATGCAATAAGTGAAGACTTCGAGGAAATAATGACACTATAGACAACCACGGAGAATAAATTGAGGCTTAAAAATAGCGTTTGCAGCGACACCCATTCGCTATCACGGTGCTGCAAAAAAAAAAAAAAAAAAATGTGGTGAAATGCTAAAATGTTCAAATATGACGTTATTTATGCGTGTCTAGCTATAAGCTCAGGTGTGGGACCTTATTTTGACGTCTCCCACGATATACGTCACCCACAATCAGTGCTCGTGTTTTATCGGAAGCTGCAAAGCATTCCTTTAAAGAAACACGCGCTTGGCATCTTGAGTCATTCTTATATTGATTGATTGATTGATTGATTGATTGATTGATTGATTGATTGATTGATTGATTGATTTCACGTCCCGGAGCATCGCTGGAGCTTTATGAGGTATTGTAGTGGGGAACTGCGGATTTAATGGGACCACCTAAGGCTCTTCATATTCTTATATTGCACGAGGCAACGTAATGGCAGTGACGGCTGTGATATGACGAGTTGGCGACGAAGTATCGACAACGACGATCTCGAAATCAACGACACAAGAAAAATTACACTTCGTTCACTGGGCACTCAAAGCAGCGAAAAGCTAAAGCGAGGTGCGAAAAAAAAAAAAAGAAAAGCGCTTCGCCTGGCATTGGTGTGGCCCACTTCGACTAGTGATTACCGCTATGCTAATTACCCGCGACATTAAAAATTTTCATATCTCCATGTTCAGTTCTTCGACGCTTTACGCCGAATATTACCTCCTTACCTCTCTTAACCTCCCCACCAGCACCAGTGTGCCTCCAGTGTGCCTTGAATAGACTGGATGACAGGCCATTTACGGAAGCGAAGATCTTGGGAGCCTGGCCTCACAGTTCATTAGCGCAGAAAGCAGTTCGAGCGCTTTTTCACTACCTGAAGGCAACAGACTTGAGTGCCCGGCTATAGACATCCTACACCTAAGTTCTCTCTCTCTCTCTCTCTTTCACTCCCCATTCCCCTCCCCACGTGTAGGGTAGCAAACGACTCAGTCTGGTTAACCTCCCTGCCTTTCCTTCTTTCCTTCTCTCTCTCTCTCTCCTACCAGCACCATTCAACTTAAAGTGTGCAACCTGGGCCTTACACACTACAAGGTGATGCGACAAACGCCTAGTTCCCTTTCTTAGAATAATATTTTTTTTTTTTTTGGCGCGGTAAAAGAAGTAAAACAAGCATGCACCGAATTCTTGGAATTCGGACTATTTCTTGCAAGTTCGTCTCTCATGCATTACTTCACACGGGGCGTCCACGGGGAAAAAAAAAATAATAACAGAACACGAAGGGAGGTGAATAAGCTCCACCAAGCATTATTATGTCTGGCGAAAGGCGAGGAATTATAAAATACAGCAAGATTACATGCACGCTCCGTCGGTTTCATATTTCCTTACGTTGCGCCAAGAGGAATGATGTATAAGCAATGTTGGCGGCAACTCGCATGAAAGCAGGTTTTTGTGAAGACTTATCTTTGTTCACTCTCACCATACGCAGAATTTGCCTAGCATGGTTAGCGTCGGACTAAAGACTGGCAGAATAATTCTCATATCGACAGGCAACTTCTCGAACCACATTGCAACCATATGCTATCTTCGTATCTCAAATGCTGCGTGCTTTTCAACTTGTCACGTTGTTTCGTGTCTCCTATGGCATAATTAGTTCGCGGTCATTACCACGTGCAAACTGTTACTGCTTGAGAGAGCGCACTTTCTTCTGCTAATTCACTTCGGCAAAGAAAAAAAAAAGTTATCGGCAAAAAGAATTAATCTTTTATTCCAGTCTCTGGCAGCATGACAAATGTGCTGCCAATTGCACGTGGAAGGAGCGTTATTTTCTTACTTTAAGAACAGCTACCGCCACAGAAACATATAACAAACCTTTCACACACGCTTCAATAAAAATCTAGTCAACAAAGTCAACATAAGTTCCGCACATACTTCAATAAACACAGTCAGCAAGGTCAACATAACTTGCGCACATGCTTCAATAATAACACTCAACAAAGTCAACATAAGGTCCGCACATGCTTCAATAAAAACAGTCAACAAAGTCAACATAACTTCCACACATGCTTCAATAAAATCTGAACTGGCTTGGATAACGGACAACAAATGCGCCAGCTCATTACTGCAGTACCTGCATCACACAGGGCTGCATGCGTTTATTTGATGCCCTTTTGTTCAGTTTTGTATGATTATATGCATTGCGGCAATAACCCCAATATAAAAAAAAATGAGAAGAGGCGTTTCCAGGAGCTCAAACCACACACAGACACACACACACACATACACACACAGGTATAGGCAACGCATTACAGGAGCGCTAAATTGCCTGAGAAGTACCCACTTGTGCAATACATAAAACAACTTCCCGCACAGCTTTCAATAAGCTAAATGGAGTAACAGGCGCCCGTGACACTAGCAAGGAAAAGAAAGACGGACATCTTTCGTTTTGTCCCAGGCGTTATCACTGTAACTTCAACACGTATATACCAAAAACGAGTTCGCACTCTTTTGCATTCAAGGGCCATATTCTCTGCATAATATTGTTCAATAAAACTAAAAATATTCATACTTTCTAGATTATCTTGAATCTTCCGGGACTATCCAACCACCAAAAAAAGAAAAATTATATGTAGTGCACTTCGAACGTGAAGACTTGGAAACTCGTGGCCTGTGCTGGGGTTCACGTGCTTCCGTGGTCCGCTAGATGGTCCCGAAATGTGTCTTAAATTACCAGCACTTCACTTTAAATTCTGTCCGGCCTCGAAAATGAACCCTGCTCTTCTCAGTTTATTCTGAGACAGTTGCGCAGAAACACCGTCAGACACTTGGTGAGCTTATGCTTAACTTAGGCTCGCAATAAACCACAAAATACTGATCAAGGCACACGCACATTTCTGAAGAAGGTGGCTTGTACTTTATTAGAGCATGGTCTGACACAGTGCGAAAGTATGACTCGTTGTCCGGCTATTTAATATTTTTTTGTTTAGTTTTTTTTATTGGTAATAGTATACAGTACACTGCAGTGACAAGTTGCAAGCCACGTGCGCCTGCCTGTTTTAACTTGACGTAGTATCAACATCGACTCGATGCTAATGTCACAAAGAGCAGTGCAGTTGAATAAGACTTGTTTTGCCAATACCAGTTAAAAATAAAACTCCGCTCATTCTGTAGGACAAAACAGTGTAAAATAAGTTACAGTAAATGTTGCACTTGCGACGAACAGCTACGGTTCACGGCCTTGCCAAACCCACTTAGTTATCGAGATTTGAAGCCAATCGTCGTTCAAAGAGCACGTTTTACAGCCACCCTGAGAAGAGGTGCTCATACGTTCCTTGCTGACGTCATCAGGAGGCATCCGATCACCTGTGTGACACTTGCCGAGCCAAAATCAACGAGGGCAGAAACGAAGACACTCCGCGTAGCGGTAGGGCACGAAGCACAGTGCACAACTATCCCGTCAGTAAAAAGACAGGCTGTTCGTTCTTTAATCACCCGTACGGAACGACTTAATCTTGCTAAGCCCGGTGAATGATCAGTGCGCCAATTTTGTTGCGCCACAATGTCTACTGGCCGCAATGTAATGAGGTGTCGCTTTCATAAGTAATGAACTGATTCATCAGCCATGCTGTACGCGAAAGCCGCGTTCCCTCCAAAGAGCTAGAGCGACGTGCTACTGAATAATGAAAGTGGTATGCGAGCGTAGCTTCCGGGTTGCCGAAACAATGGTCACGTGTCCGCGCAACACACATTGTCTCAGGGCGTGTAGCTTGAACCCAGTCTGGGAATCTGATCGCTATTCATTTGCTATGAACCGCATTTCCCGAGCACTATAGGGTTGGTAGGGCTTTTTTGGTATCCAGCAGAAGAGTATAGAGCCTCGGCGTGCCTTAATTGAGGGGCTAGAATCAACTGCGGTCACACTTCAACAGTACTGTATGAAGACATACGATATACTGCGCTGACTAGCACCCGAACGTCTATTAATTGCCCCCAAACATAACTTACGGCGCGTGAAACAAGAAACAAAAATATTATCAGTGGCCTTTCTGCTTGTCACGCAGATCAATGCCGTTCTTGACCGAGCAACTGTGGCCGGGTAACTATTCGATTACCTGATCGGTGACAGGCTGACACGGGGATTTTAAGAATGGCATGGTTAACGCTTCTAAGATTACGCGCGTGAGCTACTCGTAGCTTTTCCCAGCTTGGCATCTTGCTCTTCACCAGCGCCGTTGCTAATGGGCCACACAACTTTATTGCATCGCGTAATTTACGACAAAGGCTGAAACGGGATATGTTACGAAGTTCGGCACAAGAAGAAATGTTAACGCTGGTCCGAATTGAAAGTCAACGGAGTTACTTCGCCAACGTTCGAGTGAAGTAATTAATTTCCAGTTTTAGAGATCCAATAGAACTGTGGCGTATACTGAAGGTTAAAACGCAATGTCATGTAAAAGCAATGTTAGAGGCAGTGTTCATCTAGACAGTAACGAAATTCATGTATATTCGTTCTGCTAACAGGAAAACCTCACCTACTCCGGGAAAGTGTGCCAAGAAAGGAACTGATCAGTCTGAACGATGGCTGTCCCCGAATTAATTTTGCACTGTTCCATGGTGTACCATGCCGCATGTAGAAACGATTAATAAACGTCCGGTTGCTACAGTGAGCTGAGTATCCCCTGGCTTCCCGTCCCGGCGTCCCAATCCTCGTTTTCTGCTAAGAATCGCATTGTTTCTGTTCTCAGGATTTTCCCGATAAAATAATGCCGCGGGTTCTCGTGGAATTCGATACAACGTGGCAGACGAAAAAAAATAAAAAATAAACGTGAGGGCCTCGTGCTTGCGAGTGAAAGCGTACCTGCTTCGCCTGCTGATCGAGCTCGAGCTTAGAGGCGTCCAGAGTCGTCGTCATGGTTGCCACCCGAGCCTCCTCCCGCACCAACGGACCCGAGGCGTCTGCAGAACCCGTACAGTCGTCGTTCGCCGGTAAACCGGTGTCACAAGCCTCTGCAGGGGAGCGAGCGTGCTGGCCTTTGCACCTCAGAACGGGCAGCGTCGAAGCAGTCGCGTGGGCCGCGAAGTGACAGGCGCCGCGGTGAACGAGCAGCGCCTAAAAAACGGGAGGTAAAATGAACGAAAGGAAAAGAATAGACAATGAGGTAACGGCGTAGGAAAAAAAGAAACAAATAGCAAGAAATATAGCAGACGACAAATCTACGAAGAAAGGGCGGGAAAAAAAAGAAGAAACAGACAGCTCAGCTTCGCAGGAAGAAGAGAGAAATACTGAGGCGAGAGAGAGGGTTGCGGAGGCGGCGTTTCTTCGCCGAAAGAATGCGCATATACGCGTACCACGCAAGAGCGTGCGATGAACGTCATATCGCTCGCAGTGAGAGCGCGATAAAGTGACGGACCCGGTGTAACGCGTTCTTGAGCGTGTCCCGGGCTCGGTCCAGGTGTGGCACCAGGTCTGGAGGACAGACGAAAGAAAAAGAAAGAAGAGGTAAAGAAATAACTAAAAGGAAGCAGGATAGAACAATATTTTATGGTTGACTGCATCAGGGCGGGAACTGCCGCGTTGCCGGTCGTCTGGTGTGCTCAAGGAGCGAAAGTCAGCACTCAGAGGAACGAATCGCGCTGGTGTGGGACAAAAGAAAAAAGAAAGAGAGAGAGAAAATGACGACCGTAGGATCATATCTACAACTTGGACTTGAATTTCTTCCTCGTTCGTATCTTACTAAGGTCTAATAGGGCGGTTTGAGTGGTATCAGTGGCACGTATGTATTCTGTAATGAAATCATATCTCATTCTTCGTCCTTTTGCCCCCGCTTCTTCATTGGCTCGGACGCTGGTGCCCCACCATTTATCACCTGGGTCAGCCTTCTTGAGGTGACGACTGATAAACATTATGCAATACATTGCAACAATACGTCACAACCCATTTCCCTCTATCATTGCTGGTTCGTTCCCTGCGCAAACTGATAACGACGATAAAGCGTTTGAGCATTATCCGCATCACCCGGGTCTGAATGCACTCGGGGTAAAGTACAACGCAGATCCGGCGAAGAACCGGCCATTGCTTGATTGGAGCAGCACTGCATGGGGCTATGCCACGAGCCGTACAGTGAAGCGCTCCGGATTAGCTCTGACAACGTGCAGTTCGTTGATATGCGTCTCAGTCAAAAAAGACGAGCATTGTCGGACTTCGCTGCCATTAAAACGCGGCCACCGCTGCTCGGAACTGAACCTTCGAGCTCGTGTTCGAAAAGCTGGTCATGGGACGCTTGCGCAGTGAGTGCGTGAACTGGCGTCAAATGCGATGCAGGAAACTAGGAATAACCGCTATGACATGTATTTTTATTTTCATCTCTAGAAACACTAGTAGAGCTAAATGGAAAGGACAATTGTTAGTTTGTTCAGTAGTTCCAGAGTTGCTGGTAGAATATTAATGAGAAAGCATAGCTCGCTCACGCTCGACCAACCTTATTACCGAAATGTGCCCACGTGACAGAGCAACGAAGACAACTTACAGCGATGTCCTCCTTAATGATATTTGAACGTCCGGGAACATAATTGTGGAACGTCTAGAAGCTGGAAACCGTAGCGTTTTCATATCTAAAAAAAATCTGAACTGAATACCATGACCTCATAGGACATGACGAGTGAGCAGAAATACGTCAGCCCTTTCGTGAACGTTGCCGCTATATTTCACGTCTGCTCAGAAAAGTAGGAACGCAGTATATATCATATGGACGAGCGCTTTTCCTTCCAGAACGAGATTGGCAGCGCCTGTGCATAGGCGGGAAAAAGAATCGAAAGACAGCAGGTGGTTGTCGAAAGCTTGTCGTGATGCATAAACAACGTTTACTGCAGCGTTGAAGAGACCTGGTGTACGGGAGACCACTTTCTCGTACGTGTTGGGATAGCTTCGACAATTTTACGATCGTCTAAACGTAAGCTTACGTTATCATTCAAGCTATCCCGATTGTACACTCTTCTCACGTACACCTATACACTGTCAGAGCTGCGGGTTTGTCTCGATGCGATATTCCAGCAGGTATGGCATTGCAAGGCCGAACTATAGAGGTTGCGGGCTTGATCCTATCGCCGTGGCGGCTGCATTTCGACGGCGGCGAAATGCGAGAACCTTCGTGTATATACACTTACATTTGATGCACGTTAAGGAACATGGACGGATCAAACTAATTCAGAATCCACCACTACACGGCGTGCCTAATAATCAGATCGCGGTTTTGGCACGTAAAGTACAAGAATTTAAATAATTTCGGCTGCAAGCCATGCTTGGGTGGACTGCATGGTTTCTTACGTTGGTAGGCTGATAAAATAAACAGGGAAACCGCGGCAGGATATACTTCGCTTAAGCCTGACATCTACTTGTCATCTTGACTATGAAGTAATTTTCATCGATCATAATAAATTTGCGTGACGTTCCTGTGGTTGGTTGGAAGCAGGTGCGCGCGCCTAAAGTTAAATTTGGCTCTATGTTCATGCTGTTTCTGTAGACTTCCAATTGACAGCCAACGCGCGTCCAGTCGGGCTGTCTAAATTTCACATGTTTCTCACTGTGTTTCAATGGTGAAGATAAGCCATCTCGTCCAACTCACCATATTGCTATGGCTTTAATAGTCTTAATAAAAGCTAGATGAAGAGGAAGCTTTATCTCGCGGCCAACTCCCATTTCGTTCGTTCTTTCCTTCCTTCCTTCCTTCCTTCCTTCCTTCCTTTCTTTCTGTCTCTTTATTTAAGACAATATTGAAACTGTGTTAGGGTACACGGCTAACGGTAAACATTTGCCTGACTAGGCCATGCCGCCTATTTCCCTATTCAAAATATGTAAGAAGCGGGAGGTTCTCGAAGTGTGTCCGCCTTAAAGTAATTACTTAATCTCCCTTCACTTGACATGCGCAAGGAATTATCACGGTTGTCCTTCTTCCATAGCCTTTACCACAGCAACATTGCATTCGCTCGAGCCCACATTCTTCCCGCTCCCCACATCTCGACCCGCACAGATCATGTTCATAAAGTAAAACCTATACTTGCCAGGACTAACGCTTATCAAAATTCGCCTCTAGTTTTATCAATTGACGAATGGAACTCGCTACCTACAAACATTGTCTCGCTTACGGAATCATCATCATTTCATGCAGCACTGCTAACCTTTTTAGAGTGTATCAACCTGTCCGAACCCACATTTGCTTGAATATTTACTTAAACAGTGTTTTCATGTGCTTCGCATTGCATAAAATTCATTCCGTTTCATTTTATATGTATCTGTGTAGGCTCTTTACCTAAATCGTCATTCGATTGTATCCTTAAACTCGTCTTCTGATGGGTACTGATTGTTTGCATCGCATTTTAGTTCCTTATGCGTGTTTCACGCTACTAAACATTGTATAAACTCCGTTTTCCTTTTCTTTCTTTTTTTTTTTTTGCTTCTGCAAGATGTTTAGATAATTTTTTGTGGTTCCTAATGCCTTCATATATTTGCATTGTACACATTTCACTCATGCTTGAACTTTTTCATCCCTCCCTATGTAATGCCCTAACGGGCCCTTAGGGTACTCAAATAAATAAAGTTAATAAATAAATAAATAAATAAACATCGCTGGGCCGATCTGAGTGAAATCAGCTGCACTTGAGAGAGAACGTAAAATTCCACTACCTGCATACGGCAGAATTGTGATTTAGAACACCGTGCGTTTTACCAAAATTGTCGAATATTGCTATGATAAAAAGAAAAAGAAGTTTACAAATTCGTCACTGCATGCCAAAACAAATATCGTGGTTCTGTAAAGTGCACCCCTTGTAGTGTCTGAAGTGGACAAGGTTGACAAACGAACTTGAGTTTGTCACAATGGTTGTGAGGGTTTCGTAAGCGTCCTACACACAATGTAGTGATATGTATGAGTGAGGCTTATCATGCGCAAGCTTTGTCGAATCTAGATCTCCTAATAGGTGCAATTTACAGAATTGTATTATCAACATTTATTACTGCGTTAAAGAGTCGAAAACTTGGTACTTGAAATTTTATTTTTCAAATAGTTCAGCATTCAGCGAGTTCTCCATAAAAAATATGACGAACCGAAATAAGAAATGTGCTTGTAGGAGTAACTGCATATAATATGGATACGAAGAACTTCATTAAAAGGATGCTAAGAAGCGCCGACCCTCAGGGCGACACCGCGGGCCGCTCCCACGTGGGGACAATTAGAAGCGAATCAAATTCACTGCAGTGGTTGCCGAGAAAAATTATTTCTCCCTTCCCCTGGACGGGAGCTCCTGAGTCAACGCTTCGTCTTAAGAAAAGCGCGACTTCAGGCGTAATATTCAACTCACGGACTCGCCAATGTTCTCTGCATGTAACCTCCCTGAAGACCTGCGACATGTTCTGTGCCACTGTTACCGCTACGCGTCAGAGAGATAGTCTTTGAAGGCGACACTGCACCTTCAACGGGACTCGAGCTTGGCACTACAGCACATTCTCGTGCGTGTGTGCGTGCGTGCGTGTGCGTTGTAAATGTTTTACCACTGCATATATCATAATCATCACCCAGCACCTGTAGTAGCATGTCAGGCGAACAGCCAGGCTAACATCTACAGCATCTACGACGACGAAGTGATCCTATTGCTGAGTGTTTGTTCTCCGTCACCAGTATTTTGTGGTAATTCTCGCTTTCTTCAGGGGAACACTGTTCCCTGCCCGACGGGAATGGAAGTGGAGCCACCCGCACTCCGACCTGATGTAGCGGCGCCCGCGTCGGCAGCCTCAAGGAAGCGGAACAGCCTCTCGAGCGACAGCGAGGCTACCCTGATAGACTCGACCGAGAGCGACGACAGCTCCGACGACGAATACGTGACTGTCCTGAGTAAGAAAGCAAAGCGGCGGATGCTTGGGGCCTCTGTGGACACATCTACTATGAGGACTCCGCAAAGTTCGCCAAAGTACACCATCCTTTTCTTACCTGTGCTACCCTCCGACAACATGAGGTTCCTCAACAGGCAAGTTGCATCGGTTGAACTCGAGAGACTGTTGCCAAATGGCATTGAGGACGTACGAGTCAACCCTCGGAAGAATATTGTCGCGGTAGACGTCGCCCAAGCGTCGGCGTTAGATTCTCTGCGAGCTGTCACTGTTCTCGGTGGCATGAACGTCCGTACCATCATCCCGATGGGAAAAGAGACTACTACAGGCGTCATATATGACATTGATGCGGCCATTTCAGGCGAGGATTTACCACTTTTGATAAAGCCTGCCAATCATGGGACCCACATACTACAGGTGGCCCGTCTCGGAACTTCCAGATGCGTGAAAATTGTCTTTAAAGGTGACTGCCTTCCATCGCATGTGAAGGTAGGTCATTTTCGACATGCTGTCCGGCCATTTGTTCCCAAGCCGCTTCAGTGCAGAAACTGTCAGAAATTCGGCCACGTGAGCGCCGTCTGTGGAAAGTCTGCTATATGTTCCCGCTGTGCAGCACAACACTCTGCAGGCAACTGCCAGGCAAAAACTTATAAGTGTCCGAACTGTCAAGGGCCCCATGATGCCTCATCAAAGGATTGTCCTAGACTTAGGCGAGAACTCTCCATCTTGAAGAAAATGGTGAGGAACCGGTCGACCCATCGTGAAGCAGCTGCTGACGTCAGGCGACGTCGTTCTCGTCGCAGACGCTCATCAAGGAATTCTGCTCTCCGCACAAAGAATACGCGTGCCGCACAGCTTCTTGCTGTTGAATCTGCTCCAACCTCAGAGCAGAATGTTTCCAAACCGTGTATAGATAACGGAGCATCTGAAAAGACTGCCGTGAATGAGGAATGGCCACCACTGCCAAGGATAAGCCCTGTGGAAAAACCCCAACAAGGAAAGGCACCACAATGCTCCACCCCTCACCCAGATGAGCTGACAGATCATGACCGCCGAATTGTAACAATGCTCAAGTCTTTGATAAATGCGATTCGCACGCTTGTGGGCAACTCGAATACGCCAACAGCTCGAAGCGCAGTTCAAGTGTTGGATGCCCTGAGCCCAGTGCTTGTAAATCTTGCATAAGCACAATGGCTCTTCCACTGCCTTCACTCCGTGATGAAGTGCGTAGCGCGACAATTTTCCAGTGGAATGCCAGAGGACTTAAATCACGGATTTCATGTTTCCGCCAATACGTTTTCACGAACCGATTTCCTGTATTGGTAATATGTGAACCGAACGTGTCGAAAGCGCTAAGACTCTCTGGATACGAAGCCTTTATGGCGTCAACGTGCGGGCAACCCAGCAAAGTAATTGTTTACATCCGTACAGAACTGACTTACATCCCCCACTCAGTGCAGCCTCATGATGGAAACCAATACGTGTGTCTCCGCATTACAAAGAATAAAGTGGCCTTCACCCTTATCGGCGCCTACATATCCCCATATAGTCGGTTCGACGGCGACCGATTGCGAGACATCCTGACGGCAACTACTGGACCCTGGATTATCACAGGAGATTTTAATGCTCATCACTTGGCTTGGGGAAGCTCCAGAATAGATTCCAGGGGCCGGAAACTTGTGGAATTGGCTTCCGACCATGAACTTAGCATTATGAACGATGGCAGTCCGACGTACTTGCGTGGTGCGAACTATAGCAGTTGCTTAGACTTGACCTTGGTGTCACGGCAACTTGGTCAAAATGTTCGATGGTTCTCTGACATCGAGACTCATGGTAGTGACCATATTCCCACCTACTTAATTATCAATGGATTTGGAAGCTTCTCCTCTTGTACTTCCCGACAAGCATATATAAGGTGGTCAACGTATAAGACAAAGGTGGAAGAGGCATGCAAAGAAGGTTTTACCGGCACCATTGAAAACCTTATTACAAGTGTACTGGAATCGTCTAAGTACACATTTACATCTGCGAAAAAACGTACGGATTTTGACATGGAACTTGAGCGACTTCGAACGATTCGCAGAAGAGCCGAGAGGCGATACAGGCGCACGAAGTCAATTCATGACCTTAGAGTCGCTCGACGTATACAGAAGAAAATCCAACGTCGTATGGACAGGTTGGAGGAACAACGGTGGAAGACGTTCTGCGAATCACTTGACCCCCGCAAGCCTCTGTCTATCATATGGAGGACGGTGCGCGGCCTTGGCTCGTCTCCACAGCAACGACACCCATTCTCAGCCCTAGCCCTCCATCAGGGCCGCTCACAAGTCGATATAGCCGCAGATTTCTGTGTGAAGATTGCGGGCAGTGTGGTCACCATCAATAGTGAAATTCTGGGTGAAGTTCCTGCGACACGCTTCCCAGAATTGAATGTGTCCTTCTCACTTGAGGAATTGGACGCTGCTCTGGCCTCATGCAGGCGCTCATCGTCGCCAGGACCAGATGGCATCACCTACGCTGCTTTATGCCACCTAGGTGAAGATGGCCGAAGCAGACTGCTGGAATGTTATAACCAGTCATGGAATGATGGCGTCGTTCCTGAGCGGTGGAAGTCCAGCCGCTTGATACCACTCCTGAAGCCTGGAAAGTCGCCACTTGACCTGGCGTCCTACCGACCCATTGCGCTGTCCAGCTGTGTTGGGAAGGTCATGGAAAGAATGATTCTCACCCGCCTAGAATGGTATCTTGAGCGCCACAACGTATACCCCGATGCCATGGCTGGTTTTAGAAGAGGCCGTTCCTCTATTGACAACGTCATCGATCTAGTCTCATCTGTACAACAGGAAAAACACCACAAGCGTATATCGGTTGCACTATTCCTCGACGTGAAAAGCGCCTATGATAATGTAACGCATGAAGCCATCCTTGATGCCCTGGAAAATAATGGAATAGGTGCACGCATGTTTCGGTGGATTCGGAGCTATCTATTCAAAAGATCCTTCTTTGTGCACAGTGCAGATGGCCGAACTGCTGACCATTACGCTTACCGTGGCGTCCCTCAGGGTGGGGTTCTTAGCCCCACTTTGTTCAACCTTGCAATATTTGGCCTTGCCGACGTTCTACCACATACAGTAAACCTTTCCATATATGCTGACGACATATGCATATGGGCCTCGGCAGTTACACGTCTCCAGGTGCGTGCACGGCTCCAAAAAGCCGTGACCCTAACATCATCGTACCTGCGTGCGCAAGGCCTCAGCATTTCGACCGAGAAGTGCGCCTTAGTCGCCTTTACCCACAAGCCCATGACCTGGTACCCCATTTCTATTGATCACCAACCAATTTCCTACGCAAAAACTCACCGATTCCTAGGCGTTATTATAGACAGAGACCTTTCATGGAGCCCCCACATCACATATTTGAAGAAGAGGCTTACTTCTATCTCCCATATACTAAGGTTTCTCGCCGGTAAAACGTGGGGCACATCCGTGGCATCTATGCTTCAACTATACAGGACGCTCTTCCTAGGATACTTGCGATACAGCACACCAGTGCTGTCCAATGCTAACAAAACTAACATCCATGTCCTACAGAGCATTCAAGGCCAAGCCCTTCGAACATGTCTGGGGCTACCTCGAAATGCTTCAACCGTGGCAACAATTGCCACCGCGAGAGAGCACCCAATAAGGACCTATATAGATATCGACGCGCTCCGGGTGCATGTTCGCCATATATCCAGAGTCCCTGACCACCATCTCGCTCGATTGCCTGAGAAAAGACCCAGGGCAGCGTTCTCCAGATCAATTGCGGCTAACCGGCACTCTTTGTCTTTGAGGCACTCACCCGCAACAAGAACGCCATCCCCTATGTGGTGCTTGAAGAAGCCTCCTGTGTACCTTGCTGTTCCAGGAATAGTGAAGAAAGCTAGCCTGACCACCGCGGCTCTCAAGCAGATCACATTGGAACTTCTGCATTGTTCATACTCTAACCGCATTCATGTTTACACGGATGGTTCCGTCTCGGAAAATTCTACGGGCGCCGTTGTTCTACCATCTCAATCGGTCGTCATCAAGTTTAAGACATCACACGTAACGACATCTACAGGCTCTGAACTGGCCGCTCTTCGCGCTGCTGTCGAATACATTGAAAAAGAACCGCCCAACAAATGGGCAATATTTTGTGACTCGAAAGCAGCCCTCCAGAGCTTGAGAAGTTTACGACGTGGCAATTATGAACAGCTGGTGTCACAAATCCACGAAACCTGCCATTGCGCTTCTGAAAGAGGACATAATATCATATTTCAGTGGCTGCCGGGACATTGTGGCATCGTTGGTAATCACCTCGCCGATGACGCTGCCCGACGTGCCCAGGCTGGCTCACCGACACTCCTTATACCTTTATCCAGAGTCGACGCTGCAAGAGAGCTTCGCAGTCTCGCTCGTACAATCACGTTAGGTTGCTGGCATACACCTCAGAACTCTAAGTGTCGTTTACACAGCCTCGACCCATCACTGAAACTTACATTACCAGCGAACCTTCCACGACGTGACGCAACACTGCTGTGTCGGCTGTGGGTAGGAGTAGCATTCACCAACTCCTACAGCTATCGTATTGGAATGGCGGATTCACCAATGTGCGTGAAGTGCAAGTGTGAAGAGACCATCAGTCACCTTCTGTGCCACTGTTCTCGCTTCGATAATCAACGCGAGACTCTCCAGTGTGCCTTAAATAGACTGGATGACAGGTGTAAGCAACGAACACTGCGCCTTCACTACAAGACCATGTTTTTCTAAGAAATCGAGGTACCTAGAAGACATTGAGGAGACAGTCCCGCAAAGCGGCGGGCTGCATGCCTGCAGCCTCGCCGCCACCCCTGGTTCAACCCCCCTTCGCTGACCGCAGGCCTCTCCCTCCGCCTCGAGTCCCGCGTTTTACGACCCTGGCGGTGTACAGTAGCCTGTGTCGTTGAGAGTAAAGTTGCATTTCAAAGAGAAAGGTTGTGTGTCTGCTTGCTACCCCAAGTTCGCGAGGCGCCCTTCTTGCGTGGGAGCCGCTTGGGGCGAGTGTACGCGTGAGCCTTACTTTGCGTCGCGTTTTCTGACCCACAGTGGCACATTCGCGGGCCGCTCTCGGCCAGAGCTAGTTTTGTAACCAAGTGCGCGGTTAGCTAGCTGAGTCCGCGGTAGAGAACCCCTTTTTGTTTACACAGGCCATTTACGGAAGCGAAGATCTTGGGGGCCTGGCCTCATAGTTCATTGGCCCAGAAAGCAGTTCGAGCGCTTTTTCGCTACCTGAGGGAAACAGACTTGAGTGCCAGACTGTAGACATCCTATACCTAAGTTCTCTCTCTCCCTCTTTCACTCCCCATTCCCCTCCCCACGTGTAGGGTAGCAAACTGGACTCAGTCTAGTTAACCTCCCTGCCTTTCTGTCTTCCCTTCTCTCTCTCTCTCTCTCTCTCTACAGCATACCATTAAAGCTTGTTTATCGCTCTCTCTCTCTCTCTCTCTCTCTCGTGTAGTAGCGGACTTTAGTATAGCCACGTAGGAGCACAAGCCGACCGTTTGTCAGGGGATAATTAGGCACCAATCTGTCCTTTTCTTTGCTTCGACGTTATAAAAATGGTATGGAATTGCGCAGTCGTTTATTGCGTCCATTCTTCGTGGACTGCAGCTCGACTTGATATGATTTGAAATGTGTACCACAGGTGCGTTTCTTATTCGACGGTAATGGAACAGCGGCCTCGCACGAAGCAACAGCAGCGGCTTCAAAAACATGGGGAATCAAGCTAAACAAACCTTTGCAAGCTTTACGTTTCTTGAATAATACAGCGGGACCGTTGACGGCACATGTCAGTGGCCTTGTAGCGACGAGGTGGGGGGGCGGGGGGGGGGGGGGGGGCGTGGATCGTCGACAGTATACGCGGGCGCGCATGTGATATCAAGTTAGAATATATGCTTGGCTTCCCTGTTCGGTTTACAATAAATGTTTTCTTTCTTCTTCACCGCTGCCTCTCGCCGTTACAAGGATGCTGACAAGCCGTGCGGCTGATGCTCGCGCGGTATTATTAAAAAAATTGCAAGGGCGTACACGTTGTCACGCGTCACGCTAAATCTTTTCTTTTTGTTGTTTTTTTCGCTTGTCGCTTCTAGTTGAGTTTTGAAGATCAAAGCTAATGTATGAAGATGTATGCTGCATTCCAAGAGCAATATCACGCGCGTGTCCTGATATGCCCCAGCTTTGCCCTGAGGCGTGTTTATCGACACACATCGACGCGCGCACGCACACACGCAAGAACCCGCGCGAACACACACACAACTCGCTCAGTCACACGCACACAATGCGCTGGCGCACAAGAAGATCGCTGATCACCTCACTTGCGAAACAGCTGCACGCGTTCCTTCTCGTGAAGGGTAGCGTCATTCATTTACAAAAATAAACCCCGAATTCGCGGAACATTTCTCAGTGACTGTAATTTTTTCAAGCGCCCGACTGACAGGCGGGGCTAAGTTCGTTTCGCATGCGAAAACTCGAGACCAAAAGGCACGCCGTACAGAAAAGGCGCAATGCATAGTACGCGGACGCGGTGACGTTTCCATCGGGACGCCGGTTCTCCCGCAAGACAGTTGCTCAACTTGAGAGCAACTTCCGGCGTTCTCGCTTCTTCTCGGCAGTGTCTACAACTTCCGCCATAGTGTATACTAGCAGCGGCGGATGTCAGCGGGGCGTGCCTGTGTGCATGTCATGTAGGAGTCAGGCTGTGCAGGCCGGTGAGCGATGCGAGCCGGGTGATGTCTAAACGTGTGCGACTGGTTACGCAAACACAGAGTATGACATTCAGATTCCCTTTAAATTGAAAATGAAAGCTTGAAAGAGACTGGCAATCCTTCTAAACGCGAGGCTGAACTTATACGTATTGGTTGCGCATCCTTAAAACTCTCTATAGATAACTTTTGCTTTTCTTGCCCAACGTATTCAGCGTGGTATAATATTGTACATGGTAACAGCACTCTAATCAGTGCGAGTAACTAACTTTTTTTGTGTGAAAAGCTTCACGCAGCAAAATAATTTGTTCGCACAGCCGGTGCGAAATGTAGTGCGTTTATAAATTTGTAGGGATATTCAAACCTTTCTTAATTGAGTAAAATAAATTATGGACCTCTTTGCGCGAAGATCGCTGTCTGAATATAAGGCACGCCGAAATAGTTTGACCAACTAGATTTCGGATTTTTGAACGTGCACCTAAATCTACTTCTTTCTTGTTCCCTATTGGTTCAGATTTGGCGTCCTATGTTTTTTTTTTTTTTTTTTAGACTATCGTGTACTATTTCATCTGCTCCATCAGAAAATCATGTTTGCTATTATCCAGACCAGTAGCTAATACTGCAGCTCATAACTCAATGTGTGAAAGTACTGCGACTTTTCACACACGGATGAGCCAGCACACGCATGTGACTGAAGTGTCCTTGCAGACTATACCATCAAGGGGATGTGGCGAAAATTGCAGGCACTTGCTCACCATCTTACCGTTACGCACATGTCATGGTTCGCGCAGAAAAATGCGGAGTCAAAATTACTGTACTTTGCCGGATACTACGTAGCTTCGTGCTTCTCACAGGTGAATGATATTTGGTAGAGTGACTACCCCAGAACCAGAAGAAAATCTATTCCACTGCGAAGTTTTGCGAGACCACTTCGGCAGCTTAGCGTCCGTGGAGTTGTGCTGCCTGTGGTCGCGGATTCGATACCGGCCGCTTGACCGCATTTCACTGGGGGGGTGAAATGCCAAAACGCTCGCGTACCGTGCAATGGGTGCACGTTAAATAACCCACAAGTGGTCGAAATTACTGCAGAGTCCAATCCCCCGCCCCGCCTTACGTCGTGCACCTTATTATCATGTCGTGCCTGTGCACTTAAAATCCCAGAATTTCATTTTTTCTTAGTTTTCTGCGATAAGACTATAAGATATTGCTTCGTAGCTACGTGATACTATCAGATGGACTACAATTTTCCCATTCTGTGAAAGTTCCTCTACCTTTCGGGTGCCTGCATAACTCATTTGCGTGCCACGTTATGCCCAGTTTGTTTGCCATAGGGTTGCAGGACAGAGCTGCAATAACTGGCATAGCGTTCGCCGAGTTTAACTTAACTGTTGTTCGAGACAGTTTCCCTGCGGACATGGTATGGTTAAATGTGGTTGTTAGACTCTAAAGGCTATGACGGCAGTGTTCCATGCAGCGTATTTGATTCGAGACATATCTCTACATGCATTGTTAAACTGTGGCGGCCAAGTGGAGATGAGCCGCCAGGTCTATTTCAGGAGCAGGCCTGGACGTGGACACGGACATGATGGTCAATGGCTGAGGAGCAGCTAAGATGGCGACCGTCCAGTCGGGCGCCCAGTGCATTCTCCTCAGAAGCCAGGCCCACTTCAACCTCGTCGTGACAATAGTTAGGGCGGTGCTACAAAGCCGTCATTCTTGCGCTATTGCTATCACAATCAATCAATCAATCAATCAATCAATCAATCAATCAATTCATTTCGATGGAGATGATGAGGTAAGCACGATTGATTATGGTGACTTCTCCGTATTTATGCGTCACTTGTATCCGTGGGACTCGGTGTGCTGTACCGCGTTGGTTGCTTAGCGCTTAGAATCACGCTTCGCGTTCACTCAACGATGGAAAACAAAGCACCTGTCTAGGCGTGCATGCGTTGCGAGGTCATCATCATCATCAGCCTGGTTACGCCCACTGCAGGGCAAAGGCCTCTCCCATACTTCTCCAACAACCCCGGTCATGCACTAATTGCGGCCATGCCATCCCTGCAAACTTCTTAATCTCATCCGCCCACCTAACTTTCTGCCGCCCCCTGCTACGCTTCCCTTCCCTTGGGATCCAGTCCGTAACCCTTAATGACCATCGGTTATCTTCCCTCCTCATTACATGTCCTGCCCATGCCCATTTCATTTTCTTGATTTCAACTAAGATGTCATTAACTCGCGTTTGTTCCCTCACCCAATCTGCTCTTTTCTTATCCCTTAACGTTACACCTATCATTCTTCTTTCCATAGCTCGTTGCGTCGTCCTCAATTTGAGTAGAACCCTTTTCGTAAGCCTCCAGGTTTCTGCCCCGTAGGTGAGTACTGGTAAGACACAGCTATTATACACTTTTCTCTTGAGGGATAATGGCAACCTGCTGTTCATGATCTGAGAATGCCTGCTAAACGCACCCCAGCCCATTCTTATTCTTCTGATTATTTCCGTCTCATGATCCGGATCCGCCGTCACTACCTGCCCTAAGTAGATGTATTCCCTTACGACTTCCAGTGCCTCGCTGCATATTGTAAATTGCTGTTCTCTTCCGAGACTGTTAAACATTACTTTAGTTTTCTGCAGATTAATTTTTAGACCCACTCTTCTGCTTTGCCTCTCCAGGTCAGTGAGCATGCATTGCAATTGGTCCCCTGAGTTACTAAGCAAGGCAATGTCATCAGCGAATCGCAAGTTACTAAGGTATTCTCCATTAATTTTTATCCCCAATTCTTCCCAATCCAGGTCTCTGAATACCTCCTGTAAACACGCTGTGAATAGCATTCGAGAGATCGTATCTCCCTGGCTGACGCCTTTCTTTATTGGGATTTTGTTGCTTTCTTTATGGAGGACTACGGTGGCTGTAGAGCCGCTATAGATATTTTTCAGTATTTTTACATACGGCTCGTCTACACCCTGATTCCGTAATGCCTCCATGACTGCTGAGGTTTCGACAGAATCAAACGCTTTCTCATAATCAATGAAAGCTATATATAAGGGTTGGTTATATTCCGCACATTTCTCTATCACCTGATTGATAGTGTGAATATGATCTATTGTTGAGTAGCCTTTACGGAATCCTGCCTGGTCCTTTGCTTGACAGAAGTCTAAGGTGTTCCTGATTCTATTTGCGATTACCTTAGTAAATATTTTGTAGGCAACGGACAGTAAGCTGATCGGTCTATAATTTTTCAAGTCTTTGGCGTCCCCTTTCTTATGGATTAGGATTATGTTAGCGTTCTTCCAAGATTCCGGTACGCTCGACGTCATGAGGCATTGCGTATACAGGGTGGCCAGTTTCTCTAGAACAATCTGCCCACCATCCTTCAACAAATCTGCTGTTACCTGATCCTCCCCAGCTGCCTTCCCCCTTTGCATATCTCCCAAGGTTTTCTTTACTTCTTCCGGCGTTACCTTTGGGACTTCGAATTCCTCTAGACTATTTTCTCTTCCATTATCGTCGTGGGTGCCACTGGTACTGTATAAATCTCTATAGAACTCCTCAGCCACTTGAACTATCTCCTCCATATTAGTAACGATATTGCCGGCTTTGTCTCTTAACGCATACATCTGATTCTTGCCAATTCCTAGTTTCTTCTTCACTGTTTTTAGGCTTCCGCCGTTCCTGAGAGCATGTTCAATTCTATCCATATTATACTTCCTTATGTCAGCTGTCTTACGCTTGTTGATTAACTTCGAAAGTTCTGCCAGTTCTATTCTAGCTGTAGGGTTAGAGGCTTTAATACATTGGCGTTTCTTGATCAGATCTTTCGTCTCCTGCGATAGTTTACTGGTATCCTGCCTAACCGAGTTACCACCGACTTCCATTGCACACTTCTTAATGATGCCCACAAGATTGTCGTTCATTGCTTCAACACTAAGGTCCTCTTCCTGAGTTAAAGCCGAATATCTGTTCTGTAGCTTGATCTGGAATTCCTCTATTTTCCCTCTTACCGCTAACTCATTGATCGGCTTCTTATGTACCAGTTTCTTCCGTTCCCTCCTCAGGTCTAGGTTAATTCGAGTTCTTACCATCCTGTGGTCACTGCAGCGCACCTTGCCGAGCACGTCCACATCTTGTATGATGCCAGGGTTAGCGCAGAGTATGAGGTCTATTTCATTTCTAGTCTCGCCGTTCGGGCTCCTCCACGTCCACTTTCGGCTATCCCGCTTGCGGAAGAAAGTATTCATTATCCGCATATTATTCTGTTCCGCAAACTCGACTAATAACTCCCCCCTGCTATGCCTAGAGCCTATGCCATATTCCCCCACTGCCTTGTCTCCAGCCTGCTTCTTGCCTACCTTGGCATTGAAGTCGCCCTTTAGTATAGTGTATTTAGTTTTCACTCTACCCATCGCCGATTCCACGTCTTCATAGAAGCTTTCGACTTCCTGGTCATCATGACTGGATGTAGGGGCGTAGACCTGTACAATCTTCATTTTGTACCTCTTATTAAGTTTAACAACAAGACCTGCCACCCTCTCGTTAATGCTATAGAGTTCCTGTATGTTACCAGCTATATTCTTATTAATCAGGAATCCGACTCCTAGTACTCTTCTTTCCGCTAGGCCCCGGTAGCACAGGACGTGCCCGCTTTTTAGCACTCTATATGCTTCTTTTGGCCTCCTAACTTCACTGAGCCCTATTATATCCCATTTATTGCCCTGTAATTCCTCCAATAGCACTGCTAGACTCGCCTCACTAGATAACGTTCTAGCGTTAAACGTTGCCAGGTTCATATTCAAATGGCGGCCTGTCCGGAGCCAGTGATTCTTAGCACCCTCTGCAGCGTCGCAGGTCTGACCGCCGCCGTGGTCAGTTGCTTCGCAGCTGCTGGGGACTGAGGGCCGGGGTTTGATTGTTGTGTTCATATAGGAGGTTGTGGCCAAGTACTGCACCAGGGGCCGTATTCTGTAGCGGTTCCTTTGGGAACCGGTTCCCTTTGGCTGTTACGTCTGGATTACGTCACTCGGAGAAAGAGTGGAACGGGGCGGCGTGAGGGGAACCAATCAACGAGCGGCGGTCTGCCGGAAGATCACGTCATCATTTTTGTTTGTACTTAGGGGACGGTATAGCAATTGAAGGATGTTGCTGGTTTGATAAAAAAACATTGGTTTGTATAGAACACTTGCAAATATATTTTCAGTAATAAATGTGAGCTTGCGGCGCAGACCGCTACTGGGAGTTGTAATTTTATTTGTGTTGTTTTCTTATTTAGTCGCTAGGTGGTGTGCCATACGTTATGCAAACAAGTTGCCTCGCTTTGTTTACGTTTTGGACTTGCCAGTTTGCGTGCCGAATCCGAAACTGGGTCCTCATGTTTGAGCGAGGCCGCGCGATATACTCGTGTCATTTGTTGAAGAGCACCCCTACCTTGCGAAGGCGTCGTGTGTGCTGGGTCAACAGCTGACGGCGGCGCGCAAGGAGGAGCTCTGGCAGCCAGTGACTGCCTTGCTCAATGCTGAGGGCCCGGCAGTGAAAACTGCAGCCCAATGGCGCGGCGTGTGGAAGAAAGATGTGTATAACGCCCGCCGTGATGCAGCCGCCTTGCACGCCGAAAGCAGGTAAGCACACTCGTTGACGGAGCTTTTGCGCACCATATTCTAACAAACGTGTTAATCACAGAGGAACCGGAGGAGGCAGCCTGCCCGGACCGCGAGGGCGCGTCCTCTCCCTA
Organism: Dermacentor andersoni; assembly: GCF_023375885.2. Taxonomy (NCBI): domain Eukaryota; kingdom Metazoa; phylum Arthropoda; class Arachnida; order Ixodida; family Ixodidae; genus Dermacentor; species Dermacentor andersoni. Next base: position 46,802,862 of record NC_092818.1, on the reverse strand, counting down.
GTTGGAAGGGCGAGCGCCATCGGAGTCTGCCCGCCGTTCTTCGAGCCCGACGAAGAGGTGAACATCAGCGCATGGGTTTCAATAGGTCAACGCCAAGTCGACGCGCTGTCGCGATTTATGGCAACACACACGCTTTTAATTTTTCAACATTGCCCCGTGCGGTCCGTTTATGGAACGCACTACCAGATACCGTTGCATGCCAATATAAACACACTGCATTTTGCAATCTGCTAAACGATCAATATGCCGTTTCAACCGTCTAAGCATGTCATGTCTTTTGTAATTTTCTTGCATTTTTTCTACAAGTTAAAGAATTTCAGTGGTCCCAATTTCTTTACAATACTTACTACTGTATAACATGCAAAAATGTTTACAATGTTATTATGCTATTATGTTGTTGTTTACCATTTATTGTTATTGCTCTACATATTGTATTTGCTAATGTAATAATTTTCCATGTTCTGTGCGTACTCCTTTCATTATGCTGCAGTTTATTTCTTTCCCGATTCCATACTTATATGTTACCGTATTTCCCCATTTACACTATACCTTCTCGAAGGCCTGTAAGGTACATGTAAATAAATAAATAAATATTTACAATGTTTGCAGATGACTGTATAGTATATAGGGTCATCAACAGCGAATCTGACCAAAAAGCACTACAACACGATTTGGATTTGATTGCCATATGGTGTGAAAAATGGAAAATGTCACTGAATGAGAAAAAGAGTGTCCACGTCACCTTTACCTGGAAGAGCTCATACGACAGCAATCGTAACACTATAAATAATGCTACTCTTGAACAAGTGTCAGAATATAAATACTTAGATGTATTTTTTTCTGCTGATCTAAGGTGGAACAGACACGTTACTCATGTTACGAACAAGGCTGTCGGAGCATTAGATTTTTTGAAACGTAACTTTAGTAGCTTGCCACAGAAACTTAGGGAGCAACTGTATTTCACACATGTGCGCAGTACACTGGAGTATGCGTGTGTTTGCTGGGATCCATATGCTACAGAACTTGTAGATAAACTAGAAAAAATGCAGAACAGGGCAGTTCGGTTTGTCCTTGGCAATTATGACAGGATGCTTAGCATGACAGAAAGCAAAAAAGCATTAAATTGGCATCTTCTTGAACACCGTCGCCGAAATCTCAGATTAAAATTTCTTCATAACATATACCACTCTAATACGGGGATAGCCAGGTAATTGTATTTTCAGCCGCCCACATATGTTTCTAAAAGGCGAGATCACAAATTAAAAATATGTGAGATTCCTTTTGACCCTCTATTGCATGAATTATGAAAGTCATTTTTTCAGCTTTCATTATTGATTGAATGAACAAACATGACTGTAATAATAAAGATAAAGCTTTGTGCCAAATATGGCACACCATGAAGATGGCTGAGCGCTCTTGCTGCCATGGGCGGAAAACAAAGCTTCACGGATGGTGGCCTTTTAATGTGATGTGGGGAATGAAATGAAACAGTTGTTTGCTGCGTTCAGGCACAGATGAATGTTTCACTTCTTCTATCTTACCAACGACTTGTTTGTGCAAGGTGGCCGCTTACATCTTTGTTTCTTCTCGTCAAATTCTGGCCAGTGGCTGACTTGGTCAGATCGGTCGTCTTTGGGTGGCATTGCGGCCGCTGGTCCCTGTGCTTTTTTGACTTGAACATGGAATTCGATGTCCTGACTAGAAGTCCTTCCTGGTCGCTAGTTGGGTAGGCACTTGTTATGCGAGGTAAGGCATTCTGCAATTTCTGCTTTTAATTGAGCCAGCGGTAGTACTTGTCTCCTCCTAAGCTGCTCCTGCACCCTCCTGTACAATACGCATGCTGTTAGTACCGATAAGTCTAGCATAGGCGTAAAAATTCGAAAGTGCCATTTCTTCGACATCTGATATGTATGCAGTAAAGTCCAAACAGAGAGTCCAGCAGGTCGACACCACCCATGTGCCTGTTATGGACCTTTACTACTCTGGGGCAATCAATTTCGCGAAACACCTTGGCGGAGGTAAACCAGCGCTGAGTCTTTTGGACTGGATCTCTCCCATCAAAGCTCGACAGAAATGTCACGGCGCGGTTGTCGTATCAACGCACACACGATAACTCTACGTCATCTATCGCGCTTGTGAGTGCCTCTGAAGCACCACTTCCTTTACATTTCAGTTCCTTTTCACTTTTCAGGCGGCTGTTTGGTAGACAATTCGCCCTCACCGTACCGATCGTCAAAATTACATCTTGTGATAGAGTGACCTGCAGCTTCGGGCTATTGAACAGATGGCAGCACGTTACCATATGTTGTATTTCAAGTTCATACTGTGCCAAATATGGCACACACCGATTTCGGTTTCTCTGCTGTAGTTGCAGGCAAAATTGAGAAAACTAGTAACTGCCTTGAATTGGCGAGGCCAAAAAATATGCCAAAATAATTTTTCTACGTTTCTGCGGTCGAACTTTTCAGAGAAAAAAAAAACCAATTGCTCGTGTTTGCCCCCTCCGAGTTTCACGTCGCATCCCAAAATCTACTTCACCTCTGTTTTGCGTATCACTCAAGAGATGGCAGCACTTGCCCATAATAAGTGCGCATAACTACGAGATTTACTCTGACGGTATCACATTCTCAACTGGGAATCTCACACATGCGAAAAAGAATGGTAACCGGTATGTGCCAAATATGGGACGCCATGCAATAGAGGGTTAAAAGTGACGCTTTCCGCTACTCTTTCTATGTTCGTACTATAAGAGACTGGAATACTCTACCACCTGACACTGTCTGTATTTGTTCAAATGATGATTTCTTCCATGCTTTATGAGTGTAATTCTGAGTGTTCATTTATATGAGTTGTACCCTCCCTGCTGTAATGCCTGAATGGCGAAGCAGGTACCCAATGAATAAAATGAATAAATAAAGAAATGTTTCATTGTCATGATTTTGTTTATATTGTTGCACCTTGTTAAGCAGCAATTACGAGCATTATGTGAAATCATGTGTGCAAGAAATGCAATGTTGAAGCAACTCTTGAGTTTAAACAAAGCAGTAGTAAGCATGAGTGTCTGCTATTTAACGAAATCCTGCTCCAATAAGTGCTTGACATGTCTCGTTTGTTGCTATACGTTTCAATATGTGCTATACAGATTGCTGACGACATTTCAGTTGCTGTGTAACTCGTGCTGCTCTTGCGTGTCACACATGAACAGACATCTTCAGCTTTGGAACAATGCATACTGCACAGTAAAATAGGCATTGCAAAGCAATATTCAACAATGCAAGATTGGTTGCCATTCACCTTGGAAATAACCTTTATTTAAAGAAAATTCCCTGGCGAGACAATATTCAAAAGCACAGTGAACAAAGCAAAGGAGTAACATAATGGCACATGGTTATTTGTCACTGCATGTGTATCTGTCATGCTCAACATAGACAAATCATGTGCTTTCCACTACTGCAGTATGCAGCATACTATGATTAGCCACATGTGAGCACACGCAATGTGTTATGTTGAAGTGCACGGCCTATTTACTTTTATGATAATAAAAATAAAACATGTTACACCAGCACATGTCTCCACCTCATTTGCCAGCGAATGCGCCGGCACACACTTTGCAGGTAGGCAATGCGCAAATTTCTGGGCAGCCGAAACACACCAACTATGGATTCACGCACCGCACGGCCTCTTTGAAACAAAGCTCGAGAAGGCTGTACAGGGTGCGCCTGTGGTGGCACCTGTACTTGAAGCGTCACTTGTGCCTGGGCTGGCTCCTGTGCGCTGTCGTCATGTGCACCGTCGTCACCTGGGTCGTCTGGCAGAGGCACGCCTGCTGCAAGGCAGAGGTTATGCAGCGCTGCACAAGCTGCAACAATAGTGGCTGCTTTCTGAGGCGAGTAGTGGAGCACCCGATACCTCTGCAGGCATCGGAAGCGGCTCTTGACGACTCCTATGCACCGCTCAACGGCATTTCGCATTGATGCGTGTGCCTCATTATAGCGCCCCTCTGCCGTGAGGCGATTTGGGTGACCATCAGGCACAGGAGTCATGATCCATGGCTCTAGCGGGTACCCAGAGTCCCCTGTAAAGTGTTGCACGTCAGTGAACGAACGTGGATACATTAAGGCACAATGCAAGAACACAGTCTACGCCAGGGCCCTTTTACAACAGCAGCGGGTCTTGGATTTATTGTTGCAATATCTATCGAACATTGACCTTCCCAGAAAGTTGTAAAGAAAGTTCGACTCATTTTAAAGAAAAGCCCAATTTCACCTGTTGTCTCGGCTGCAAATCTCATTCTCGGGTTAAGTTGGACATGTAATATTTATTTCATACTCATGGTTTTCTGCTCCGCTCATCCCATTTGCTTCTCCCTAAATGTACATCCTCCACTAAAACTAATTAGCTCTTCTCTCTTCAGAAGTGTTATTTTATAAAACACTTCTAAGGTCTACTCTCGAATATGCTGCCAGTATCTGGGATCCTTACTCTACTTTTCGTACCTCTTCTCGTGAAGGTACCCGAACTCGAGCTACCCGTTTGATCCTTTATAATCACTCCAGCACCACATGTCGCTGCAACAAAAAAAATTGCAGACATTGTGACACAAAGAAAAATAGCGCAACTTGCACTATTCTACAATATATACTACACCGATCACTAACGTCGATGCCGAAAGTTTCACGCACACGCTTATTCCTTCGTTCCAAGGACAGGAACCAGCTACCCGAGTCCATTGTCACCAACCCTTTTCCATCATACTTGAAAACTGCCATTTCGACGTGTTCTGTAGAATTACACCCCTCCCTGTAACGCTCCACGTGGCATTCAGTGTATTGAAATTAATAAGTAAATAAACAGAATAACATGTCAGCTGTTGTATACATGCTGGTAAAAATATCTGCCTTCTAAGAGAGACATGTTTCTCTCGATAGTCGCTGCAGGTTCATTAGGTACTGCTACATTCACAACACATTTCTAGCAAATCACGCTTTCTTAAAGCTTGCTAGGATGCAAAACTATTTGACTGTGTATGTTTTACATGTGGAAGAAGCACTGCTACTTTAGGTGCACTTACCAAGCAAGACTTCTCCATGAAGTAACAGGCCACGAGTGAGGCGGCGGCGAAATGCAGAATGCCTCCAAACGAAATAATCGTGGCACTATCCCGGAAACCGTGGGTCAATTGCCAGGATATTCAGCTTTGCATCACACACCTCGTAAGAGAAAGCAAAGAGAAGGTGTCAATGCCACTGCAACAAATATCTGGCACAAACTTTTGCTTACAACACTACTTGCCAATCAGTTACTGTTCAGTCAGCCAACACAATTACAGAAAAGGAGATATCAACATACGCAGTAAGCAGTTGAACTAATCATCAGCATGATAACAATGTTATCTACAAATGCAATGTTGGCATGTGTACATGTGCTCATGTATGGCGTGCGGTCACAACACAATGTGCAAAATAATTCCTTTGGTTTCTTCCGTCCATATTGTACAAGATTCTGCTAGAGAGTGCCACCTGTGTTTTTTTCTTGTTTTTCCAGACAAGGTGCCTATTACAAGCGAAAGAACGCGGAAGTGGCAGCATGTGCCGTATTAACAGCTAGAGCAAATGGGTGTCCACACATTCTCATTCTCCCTCACACCATTTTCATTGATGGGATGCTCCTTTTCACGTTTACAGTCTGTTGGCCACAATGCTTTAGTTTTATGTCGAATAAGAATCACAAGGGCTCGTCTTCTGTTAGGATCGCTCGCAGACGAAGACTCCCTTCACTGCTACGGCGTCTATTCCGGTTTAAGTCGCGCGTAATGTGTTTACATTGTAGCATCGAAAAGGCTATTCAACTGTGATTAGAGAGCACTGAAAAAGTGCGGCCGGGTTCTATTGCCAAGATCAAAGTCGTCATTACACATACAACACAAACGCTACTTTCTCGAATAGGAACGCAAGTATTACCGGCAATTGATGAAAAATAACGAAACGAAGTTTTTTACAACGTGCACTCGCGCAATCACATATCGAAAATATTTGTCAATGAACAATACTCACGACCATGCAGTTGAGGGCTTTACGGCTCCAGTACGATTCCGTTTCGCCGGGGCCGAGCTTCTTAGGGCGAACGATGGCTATCAGACTCCCGTCCACACATCCTAGAACTCCTGGAATTTTTCCACGGCTAAGAAAGCCTTCCTTGACGGCGGCTTTCTGTTGCGCCGTGGATGGGAATCTAACCCATCCTTTTTCTTTGCCCACAACCGTAATGGCCTTGGCGACGGCTGTAATGATCCGGCTGATCGAAGGCTGCGACAGTGCAATCGCTTCTTCATTCCCGACGCACTGTTGAAAGCTCCCGGTGGCAAAAAACCGCAGCGCGCACAGCACTTTCATCGTAATGTCGACACCACGAAATCTTTGAGGTCCGAGATGTCCTTCCAGCTCATCGCAAAGACGTCACACTATGTCTTTGGAGAGCCTAAAATGCCTTCGAAACTCTTCTTCGGCCATGCCGAACGCGTCGCGTCGTTGCCTCTCGTCGCGTCGTTGTCTTTCGGCACTCCCCAGCAACACAACCAAAGGAGCCGCCATTGCCGTCTCTGTCTCGTCTCGTCTAGGTGCCGGCTCGTCAGCTGGCGCGAGGTTAGCCGGCAGCCACGGTTGCCCTAGCAACCCTCGACATCATGCTCGCCCCCGCGCGCGACCCTCGAGAGAACCACTTCTCCGCGGTTCCTCTCCTAGCAGGGAACCGGTTCCTTTCCAGAAGATTGGCAACCTGTGTGACGTCATCAAAATTTGTCGTCCCGCCCACCAGGGATGACGACAACGAAACGCCGACCAATGGCAACAGCCCAAAGGAACCGGTTCCCAAAGGAACCGCTACAGAATACGGCCCCAGGGTGGCCAATCCTGCTCTGGTGAGGAGTGCGTTACCGGTTCTGGTCACCGGGATCAGGCCGCACTCCAGGCCTGTTTGTGCAATTTTATCAACACGCGGATTTCTTTTTTTTTTTCTCTTTCTTTTTTTTAATCCGGTGGAAAATTGCCGGCACCGGGATTCGAACCACGGACCTCTTGCACGCGAGGCGGGTGTTCTACCTCTACGCCACCGCTGCACATGCGTTGCGAGGTGCCGACTTGAAATTCTGCTTGACGCCAGCAGCAGCACCGGCGCGATGCACAAAAAAAAAACAAAAAAAAAAACACTGGAGACAGAACACCGGGAGACCTGCGAAACTGCCACATGTGCACTGAAAGCGGAAAGCCAGTCATACCTGTATAAGGAAAAAAAAAGGGAAAAGAAACTCGCATGTAACTGGAAAGCCTACAATATGGGTCACAGAAGGAGGCACCGGTGGGATGAGATCGCGGGCTTCAAGCAGTCTATTCGATCAGTGGGTGATCTAAAGGACAATCGAATGGCGTGGGATTCCCTCTAGGACTCGTCGTGCAGGGGCCGGCTATGCGCTAGTTGTATTGATACTAGAAGCGTGCTCTGTTTCGCACTGCACGAAGTTAATCGCACCAACTGCGGGACAAAGCGCCTTCCTCCGCGCATTTGTGTCACCATATTACTGGAATACATTCAGCTTGAGTGTATTTTCACGAGCCCCCCTTTGCAATCGCGGCCCAATCGCGGCCCCTCAGTGGCCCAATATAGTGGCGCGCGTCAGAATGAGCGCGCTGTTTTCGGGGTTATTAAGAAAGCAGCCGAGAGCCAAGCAGCGCGCGCGCTTCCCGGAAGGTAATCACCGCACACACGGCGCCCAGCGGGCGTCGTCGGCAGCCGCCGTAATGAGATCTGACAGAGGTCGGAAAAACGCTTGCGCGGGTCGAGGACTCGCGACGCCGTCGTATAGTTTCGTGTTCGTCTGGCGCCAGACAACCACGTTCCAGCGCGCGTGGTGTGCAATAAAGCTGGTGCATAATGAGGTTCGAGTGAAAGCGGAATATACATTGACCTCCCACAACAACACGACGCCCTGGCCGTAAAGGTAACCGACGTATAGGCACAGCTAGCGAAAAAGTGTCAACAGCACCCTTCGCTTGCTCTGGCACCGGCTAACCCTTTGACGCGATTCGCGCCGGCATTACATCGTATAGCAAGAATTCGTTGAGGGTCCGTAGCCTAAGCAAATAATTGTTGCCACGCGACGCAGTTGCTACAGCGAGCTGCTTTCGCCACAGGCAAAGAAGCTGCGGCCCCACCAGTGTAGTAGGCCCGTGGCTCCGATGCGAGGCGGAGAAGGCGCTGCCAGGATAATATAGCCTTGAGCTTTTCCTTCGGCTTCGTGCGTTCAGTTTTTGTCTGTTGACAGAAAGATCGATAAAATAAAGTGATGTGGAAAGAAAAAGCAAGCGTCATGCAGGTATTCCGCGAGGCAATGCGCAAAGTGAGAGAGCGTTCCAGCCATGGGTACTAAAGCAACTTGACGCGAGGCCCAACGCTTCGCATAATGCGGGGCCAACGCGAGTTGCACTTGAGCGATGTCTATTTGTTCCGGTGTATCAGAGAACCTATAAATTTCAATTGCCACGTGATAGAGAAAGGTACGCGGTTAATTTTTAAGGCTTGCTTTACGGCTAAATTAAGCCGAGGTGGCTGAACTTTCATGTCATAGGCTTAATTTGGCTTCTTGTTTTCGCCTTGTGGCTTGCAAAATGTTTGGGTAGTTCGTTGATGTTTGTCATTCCTGCGCTGCTTCTTAAAAGCAAACGCGTGTAACTTTTGCAGGAGGAAAGGCGGGTAGAAGACGGGACGGGCAGATGGCATATTCGACTTCATGATCACTTCATGAACTCTACACAATCAGTTTAGCGGGTTGTCTGAAGTTGTACAATACGTTGTACGCGCTGACGCAACCGAAATCGCCGAGATCAAGCTAGATTTGTTTCTCTCTCGCTCTCTCTCACACACACACGCATACTCGAACACGTGATCGCAATCTAACTTTCACGTTGCGAAGTTGCTAACGGAGCTAAAACGAGAAAGAACAGAAATTAAAAGCAAGCCCAACCGCTCATTGTTCTTTGCGAGAAAGCGAGGCCGATTAGGAGCGACAACAATTGCTGTTTTAGAATAGATTACCATTTAGCCCGGTCCCACACATTGCTTCGAGAAAATGTCGTGTGCAAAGTGTAATTCCTAATATTATGGGGTGCACTTTAATGCAGAAAAGTGGTTTTTAGACAAGCTAGGCCTACTCTTAAGGCGTGCTTTGAAAGAGTTTTTCGCAGGTTGAGCAGTATTTATCTGGCCATACAGATTCGCAGGTACATTTGTGCCCGATACCTTTCGTCAGCGCGCTCGACGTGTCGGTGATAACACATGCATGATAACAGAACGGTTAGCGTATCAATTATTCAGTTGCGCCTAGGACCTGTTTGATCGTCATAGCTAACTGCGAGATAAATTTTATCTCTACGTGAGGCTTCTCATAGAGTTCACGACAAAGGTATGGCCAGCGTGATAACTCGTCGAAGATAGGAATAGTGAATAGCGGCTGGCCTTGCCTTTCGAGTGCCTTTCGCTTTTGGAACTTGAAGAGCTCATTGCTCACCAGAAAATTTCTGTGCTACTGTGAATTGCTTCGTCAAATTAATGAATTGTTTTTCCCATAACAAATACTGACAGGTTGTTTAATTTAATTTCTACTGATTTTGGGAAGCATAACCCCGATTTTAGGCGTAATATATATATATATATATATATATATATATATATATATATATATATATATATATATATATATATATATATATATATATATATATATATATATATATATATATATATATTGCAGTCGCCGAGAAGCGCCAAGTCAAAATAAAACAAAAAATTGCGGAGTTTGACAAATTTCAGAATTCCGTAATCTTTAGCTGTTTTATCATATAAACTGCACAATTACTGGTGTACATGGCCTAATGCTTAGGTGAAATCCTTGTCGCGTCACTGCACAAGTTCTATCGACAAATTTTCAGAATAACTTACTGTAATTTATATTATATCAATTTTGGGCGCTGTAGATGCCCTATACTAAGAGCAACTCACACACCGTGATAGCATTAATATTGCTGAGATAAGTTGAAACGCGATGCCTCACCATTTTGCTCAATTTTCCCTTTTTTTTTTAGCAAGCTTTTGTAAGCAATGGATGACACAAAGACAATATAGTATCTCTGGAATTGGTTCCGATGCGAATTCTTTTCTTTGAAATGCCACAACCCTAATCAAAATCGACGCAGTGAGAGCTTAGCAAAGCCATACCTCAGTTTCCGTGTATGTAGATCGGAGTTCCAGGGGTTTTCCTTTTATGGATTGTGTGTCACATAGAAAGTTACTCTGAAGCCTGCTATATTTAGACACCGCTGAAGCCACGCAATGAAAGCACACGCACACACCAAGGGGGGGGGGGGGGGGTGATAGCGCGAAAAGCAACAATGGTGGGTTTTCTAGCACCGTTCATTAAGCCCAAGTTGGTGAAAGAGTATGTATGAACATGTTTCGAGCTGCACCGCGAACTACGCACAACAACCACACACACAAAAAAATAATAAAATTGGAGGACGCTTAAGCCTGACCTTTAAGAGTGCCACGCGATAGCATTCAGAGAACCCTGAGTGCCTTTCATGCTGCCCGGCAATTGCAGCCTAGGTAACCGTAACGTTTAACGGGAAACGCTGGCGGCGAGCGCTATTCACGAAGGCAAGCTTTCTGGTAGAAACGCGGCCTCTTGCGTGGGTCGATCTCCTGTTATCGTTTCGCACTTTTAATATTTCAGTCTGAGAAGAGCTGGCGTAAAAGATATGCGCTGTCGTTTTTTTTTCTATTACATTTATTTGTGGGCTGCCGTTCTTAAAATTCCGAGGAATAACATTGTAAAGAATGAAAGACAAGGTATGAGCAACATTCGGGATAGAAGAGTAGTTGGGTTGCGTGGTTCGGAGCTAGGCGCGAAATTCATTTTGACGAAGTGACGTCCGACGCCGGGCGCGGGACGCCTATTTAGGCGCGTATTCTCTGCGACACGGAGGCCTTAACGCGGTCGCGTTAATACGGGTACAGGCCACTGAGAAAGGAGCACAGTGCCCGTGGCTTGTGTTTCTTTTTTGTCCCTTTCTTGCTTTTCCCGCTGTAGCATAAAGAATCACTGCATTTGCCCGTTGTACCTCACAGAATCTAGCTGTGGAGTATTTGTTTCCTTTTCTTTCGTTTCCTTTTTTTTTATTACAGAGCACCTTCCTCTACTATGAACTGTGCTTCTCAATTATTTCGTGATGAGGCCAGCAAACGTTTCTTGTTTATTATAAAGTGGTGAGCGAAGGACACGCCATTGATGTCGTCGTTGTGGTGATCATCATTATAGGTGCGCCTATTTTATGAATGCTTCTCAAAGCGATCGCCAACTACCCCAGTTTTTCACCGGCTTACTCGTCATATGCCAGCAAATTTCCCAATTTCCCCACAGAAGCTAGTATTTTGCTCGAATGCCCTTCGAGCCCATTCTTTTACTCCGATAGACAACGTGCTTTTTTCGTGTGGGTGCCTGTGTGTGTTCGTGTGCAGAGAGAGAAAAAGTTCTTCGTTTTAACGTCAACTCCCATTTGCTCTCTAATCTATCATTTGGTTAAACAACGCACCTAAAAAAAATAAAACGCACGTTCGCTCAAACGTTAATGATAGGGACATGCATCGGCTTCTGTTTACGTCCACATCATTCAGGTTTCTGTGAACGTCTGTTTTTCAAGCAGGCCGCTTAACCGACTCATCGATTACCAACGAGCCCATCAGTGCCTGCTTGCTAATCCCCACCGCTGTTTTCCTGTCTAAGGCCACGTGTACTGCGTCGTCTTTGCGTTCCGTCACGTTCCTCAAAGCTTTCGCTTGCCCCTCACCCCTCGCCCACCTCGTCCTTATCATAAGCTCTGTTCGCGGTTCCGCTACTGTCAACGAGAACAGACACAACGAATGAAGAATAGCGGTTAGCAAACGGAATGTCGTGGCGACGCTGAGTGTGAGCGCGTCCATTCGACAAATTGCTTTTATACTTCATCATGGCCACCTCGAAGTCAAGGCTTATCATAAGTGCAAAGGGATCGCTGAGGTCAAGTCAGCTAAGCTCAGCATAACGTGCGCTTTTTTTAATCGTTTTAATTAGCATGCCAAACCGGCCTACAACGAAAAAACAATTTTTTTTAATGACGAGGTGCGTTGGCGTTCAGCTAACCGAGCTGCGAAAGCTCGCGCTTTTCCTGAAATTTATGAGCTTGGAAAATAAATCTATATATTTTAAATTCTGCGTAGCATGAGCACAAACCAGCTGGTTGTTTTTATACGGCGGTGAAATCTAATAGACCCGACGTCGTCCCTTAATAGCTTTAGATTGAAAAAGAAAATCCGGCATAGTTAATAGCGACCTTATAATGCAAGGAAACCTGTTACTTTTATCGTCATTATCAGCATCACTCTTTCTAGTGACGTCATCACTTAAGCCGGCCAAGACCCGCTGGCACAAAGAAACTTATAGGGTGCCTGCCATGTTCCGAGCATAACGTGCAGTCACCGTTATCACGGTTGTGACGTCATGCAATCGCACACACACACAAAAAAGAAATGTATTGCTCTGTATTTAGCGGCTTTCGCAATCGAGAGTACGTATGTTGGCTGGAAGTATAGGATGAACAAACCGTTAGGTTACTAGATGAATCTCTGAAGGAGGCACGACTGTCTTGCAAAGGTAAGGGCCGACAACGACATTCTGGTTTATTAATTATGTACGAGACTGAGTCACACAGTTAGCCTCCTTTTTGATATTGAAATGCTAACTAGACGTGACTATATCGTGGTTCACTACGCCAAACCAAGCTCCACGCCCTCGACGAAGGTAACGTAGGGAAACGTCCATTCCTCTCCATCCCAACCCCACTTCTAACGTGGCCATCTTTACGCCTAATACACGACACCTTCGTCGTCGCAGTACATGTAGAAAGTGCGTTGCGTTCCAAGATCTCCAGTTGAATTGACAGTTTAACCACAGCACATATAAGTGCCCGCAAAGAAAATGCTTAATTTATATACAAATCCGCAATATGTCTTAAGAACATGCGTAATCAAGGGAAAGAAAAAATAATTTGCGGAAACTTTTTCAGCAATATGAGGGAGACACCAGGAAGAAAACTGCAAGTAGGCGTCACCTAAAGCCACTTATGGTTTCGTATGGAAATTGTGCCAACAGCTCTCGTCATATGTGAACCATAGGTGTACATTTCATTTGCTTTACATCACATGTGTGACACGACTGCAGAGGCAAACCTAGCATCGGTCTGTCCCCACTGACCGTGCTTTCAATAGAAAGTGAGTCGTGTGCCAAACCTATCCTCCGTCGGCCAGTGTTCCTGCTCTAAACCAACAAATGACTCTGGCTGCCCATCATTCAGTGTTAGCCGAAGACATTCAGGCAGGAACTTCGTGCCCAATACCGAAACTGAGCAAAAAAAAATATATTTTTTTTCTGGTATCTTGCCTGAAGGCAACATTCGCCAATAAACTTGCCGGCAACTCCATCCGTGCCTCCATGGGCAGATTTACTGTGTGCTAGTGTGATAAGCGCTCACAGCGACGAGTAACCTTATTCTGCGACTACTATTCTAAGTTACTACTTCAAATTATTCTCACAGTTTACATAATAGTTTCTCGCGACTCATTGAAGGTGCAGTCACAAAATGTAAATCCATTATTTCGTTATGGTAAATGAAGCTTAGCCCAAATGCCCATCGCAATAACTTGTGGTGTAGTGAATCATCGATATAGAACACTAAAATCACCCTAAGCGCAGTTTATGTAGTAGCAAAAATATAAAAATAAGATTTACTAATCGCGTCAGAAAGTGCAGTAACGCAAGAATGCATTAATGCATTGCCATAGATAGTCATCAGCCGTGAATTGTGAAACGAATTTTTTTGTTTCGGGAGCACATGTTTCCTTTTCCTTATGTTAATTCCACGCCAGGCAGCTTTCTAGCTAACACTGGAACTATAGTTTGAGAAGAGCTCATTCTATGAACGGCTCGGAGGCTTCACGCAAAAGTAACAAGACTTGCTTTGTATGAAAGGAAACCTCGTTGAATGATAAGCCCGTCTCTTCTTTCAAGGAACATTATCGCACTTGCTGAGAGCAGCATTCCGGGCAAGTTGGTAATCCATTACTGAAGTAATATTGCGCAACAAAAAAAACGACATGGACGTAAAAGAAGAAGACACACCAAGCGCAGACTTTCAACTAAGTACCATTGAATCGGTTTTATACATGTGACGCAGTGTAGACTGCGCATGCGCTTACATGAAAATAAACTGCGCATTCGTGTAACATAGTTACTAGTCATGTGATGCCGCCTCCAAGAAACTTAGTTCTTTTTCTGTGAGAGCCAGTGAAGGGACACTCACACACTTATTACCCAATTTTGCAATCATCTGCGCTTCAGTTATTTCACGGATGAGCTGTGTACTGCCACGAGACACAATCGTGCATTCGTCCTCGATAGGTATGCAGCCATGATCGCGATAATGAATTGCCAAGAACCCACCGGTGCCATTTTTTACATTGTTGCTATGTTCGCGGAGCCGATCATTGAGGCAACGCCCAGTTTGTCCGATATATTGCTTTCCAGATGAAAGCGGGAGGTTGTAAGCCAACCGGTGGACACACTCAACAAACTTTGTGCGGTGATGCTTTCTGCACTTATGGGACGGAATGGGATTTGGATCCGTCGACCTGCAAAGCTTGCCGAGCTTGTTGGGAGCAGAAAAAACAACTCTTACATTCGCCCTTTGGGCCGTCTTTTTCAAGTTATGGGATATCCCTCCCACCTACCCTGCATGTAAGCTACAACACTTACTTTAGGGCGTTTGCCTGGAGGGCCATCGGCAACTGACTTCTGCGAGCTGGATCGCGCTTCTCGTAAAATGCGTACCGCGACAGACACTTGCAACTCCTAAGGATAACCAGCCAAGGACAAACGTCGAGTTTGCTTGTCAAAACTTACGTCCACTACATGGCAGCAAGACTTGCTAAGGGCATTCTTGAAGCAGAAACTGATAATGACCCGCTCAACAAGCTTATAATGTACGAACGTATATGGCAGAAGTGACTTGTTGGCTCGCGACTCATACGACCAACACGTGTGGCTGTCCTGCAAGCTCAGGCGAAGATCAAGAAAGTGAAGAAACCTCTCTACCGGCAACTCATGAGTAGTTTGAAGGGGAAATGAGCACTTCTGAATCATTTCTAACGCTTTCTTTGTTGCCAGAATGAAGGCATCAGAGTAGCAGTCAATGAAGATTAAAAAGTCATCAAGGTATCTAAATATCTTAAAAACTGCAGTGCCTTGCACTTGTAGGGAAATGTCACGGTCTAAACAGGATAAAAACAAGTCGCTAGGAATGGGAGCAATGCAAGAGCCAAGAGCCTTCTCGAAGAGCCTCCTCGAAAAGTATGGTTGCGAAAGTGCACCTACAGTAATAAAAACGAGCCGTAGAGGAGTTCGCTGCAATGGGACAATTCACGGTCGAAAGCGAACGCCTGATAACGCCTGATATGGCGTTATCAGAGCAATATTGCATATGCAGCACTTTCTCTTTTATCCCCCGAGTCGCAGGCCTCGCTCTCCTTATATCACTTTCTCGTTCGATTTAAGAGCAAAAAGGCGCGTAAGATAAGCTGCTTCGGATGATAGTACGAGTAGAGGTTCAAGCCAGACCACAGGCTTCATGGTTAATGTTCAAAACTATTTCAAAGCTAAGGAGCAAGGAATTTGTTTTGAGAGATAAGTACGGGGAATAAAAAGAATTATTGAAGATTGAAGGAGATCAATAACGTATTTAAAGAGCATCTTCAAACGTGGGGAGCGATGGTCCAACTTCAAAATTCTGACTTCTTGCGATTATATAAATAGGTGTCGGGCCGTATCCAGCCTCTCGGGCTGCCAGAGATGCGGCAAGTACGAGGTCTACGATGGCAGAGTATAGACCTGTCAATCCTTACCTTGACCCCCTTTCCTTTCTCAATTTTTTTGAGAAAAAAAAAACGGATGTTCCCTAAGCCTCACTATACAAACTGCAAAAGATGCGTCTGCTTTTCTAGCTCAGACGAATGGCAGCTACAGTGCAACTTTTGACATGGGAGCTTTCATTGTCTCGTGTGAAGTGCCGATTATGTTTAACGAAGATACAGAAACAAGACTTCGGAACACGAAGTTAGCCTGGTTGGTTACGAGTACTAGGAAACATGGTTCTTACGGTACTATTTTAGACCGGACACGGGGACATACAAAAGGACAAACGCCGACTTCAACTAATCTTCAAAGCACGAACGATTGCTGCGCGAGACACAGCAGTCGTAGTGCGTCTTGTCTATCTCGCTGTGCCCCGCGTAAAATGGCACCGGAAGAACCATGTTTCACAATACCCAGAAAGAAGAAGACACGAGGAGAAGTGCGACACGCGTTAAGCGTTCGCACTTCACAACACAAGAAAATTATGCAAGACCAATTAGCCCAATCAATTACGCCACTCAGGAGCTTCCTATTCCTTTACGTAGAGAAACCCAGCGATGCGGAGAATGTATTGCGTGGCACAAGGGTTGGTATGTCTGGTGAGCTTCAGCAAGGTATGTTCACAGTCGTGCCGCAGATCGACGTCTTCCTAACACTTCGCCGACGCCGTACTTTTGATTGGCCTCTGAAATCGAAGCATACCTATGTAGCCACAACCGTTGCAAAACTACAAGAGGCTACGACACAACACGTGACGTGGAATCGTCTTGAAGGCCGCAGTTTCAGCACGCTGATGTCGTAGTGACCCTTACACAGAGAAGTGGAGCATGTAGTACTTGGCCATTATTGATAGTCAAGCACATATCGCAAAACTGGCTTCCCTTTCTATAGAAAATTCTGTAATGCTGACAGACGACCGGTTATCTGCCGCACGCAATATATGCCTTGATCTTAATGTCACCTATAATATCGCGCTACCCCAGCTTTATCTCCAATCTACTCCGATGTTTTCCTGTCTCTTAAAGTTAAGCCTGATATTTTTTTGTTAAATCGGTCTTTGCGCGGTCCTTTACTTCCTTTCGAACTTCCTTGTTAAACTCCAAGTTTCAACTCCACACGTTAACGCCGATAGAATAGAATGAATTTACACTTTTATTTTCGAAGACCGAGGTAAGCTCCCAGTCATTATTTTGCCGTGCCTGCCGAATGCACTACAACCCATTTTTATTCTTCCGCAGACTTACTTCTCATGATCAGGGTCCCCTGTGAGTAAGTGACCTGGATAAGCTTACTGCTGCACAGATTCTAGAAACTGACAGCCAGTAACAAATTCTCGTTTTCTCACCAGGCTATTGAACATTACTGTTATGCTGATTAATCTTCAGACCTACTTCTGCGCTTTGTCAGATAAGGTCATCTGTCATATTATGCAAGTCATCTACAACATTGCTGTTTAGTGGCTCTTTAATAGCGAATATGATCACCAGGGTATTCGATCTTCGAAATATTGACAGGCATACATTGTTTCTAATTTGTTCATGTTCCTTTTTTTTTTCGGCGACCGTTTTTCATGAGCTAAGAACTTCAGTCATCGTCCAGCGCAAGGCGTACCTACATGAATCGGAAGTTTCTCGAATGCCTCGTTGATTCTATCTATTGCCTGTGCTGTCGTCGAATCTTTTGTAATCATATTGTATGTGCGACGCGAATGGTGTTGTCCTCTTTAAAAGCCACGCCGGCACCAGCGATCACGCTGGAACTTTCGACGGGTCAGGTATAAATAGCCGACGCCGCTTGAACCGCAGGTCAGATTTTTCGGTGATCGAAGAGTGTGCTCGCCGCGGTCATTGTTCTACGTGTTACTTGTTTTGGTGGGCACATGTTCGCCCAATAAAGAGTTAAACTCCTAACTCAGTTTTGCCATTCCGTCACTACAGCATAATAGACATTTTAGAATAGCGTTTGTTGTCTTACGCACGTTAAGCGCAAGCACCTTCAATACTTTTATTTTGTCGTACGGGAACGCAAACGTTAAGAAGATGGTATAAAGCAGAACGCCATCTGGTGCCTCGAGCCAAACGTATCTAAGACAAGACAATCCATTAGCAATCATCCTGTTGCTATGCAGACGTGTCTGGTTAGGCTTACGGACGCCGGCATCGGCAAACAATTTCAGAAATTGGATATGTTATGCGCTCGTAGCTAACGTTTCAGGTTAGTTTAGAAGAAGCGAAATCTCATTTCAATAGTTACTAGCGATCAAGGAGAACGATAGCGTAGCCATCACGACAATTCACGCTGAAGCCGGAGCCATGGGTTCCACCACGTTCGACAACGGCATTTCTTAGCGTGCGTCAACATTACGAATGTTAAATTCGCCAAATAGCGTACTTTATCATTGCGCCCATAAGCCATGGAAACCTAATAACCATCGGAGCATGCGCAGTGAGCACAACGCAATTTTTTTACGTACGTAATGCGCTTATATTTGGTTGCAAACGCTATTTTGAACCTGCGTAATATTTCACCTACGTATTAAAAAAAATGTGTTGATGCTACATAAGAATTCGGCCTTTCGGTTTGCTTTCGAGGCCTCAGACACTCTCAAGTTACTGATTAGTAGCTTTTCGTCTGGAGCCCTTTCCTCTTGTTCAATGGCAAGAAATAAAAAAAAAACTACAAGAAAAAACTACTAGTGACAACAGTGTTTGACAACT
Source organism: Dermacentor andersoni (assembly GCF_023375885.2). Classification (NCBI taxonomy): domain Eukaryota; kingdom Metazoa; phylum Arthropoda; class Arachnida; order Ixodida; family Ixodidae; genus Dermacentor; species Dermacentor andersoni. The sequence goes on along the minus strand of NC_092818.1, from coordinate 46,784,097 downwards.
ATTGAGCGCAAAACGCGGGAACTAAGAAAGGTGTGAGACGGGCGGAGCAAGCAATTGTACCGTCTCTCTCGCCTTCCCTTGGTTGAGTGTGCTGCGTCCCATCGTTGTAAAATATGCTTCACCAACTGGCCAGCCAAAATTATTCCTTTAAATGTTGTGTCTCGTTCGCACAACTCTTTTATGCGTAACTTATTGTTCAGCATTCAATGTGGAACGCACCAGGCTCTTCCCCGCAGCACTCTGGAGCAGAGGGCGTATGGCTATTTCCTTCGAATCAAAGCACTTGTACAGCCAGTCTCGCCTTTCTTTGGGACTTTGTCTAGGAGCTTCATCGTTTTCAAATACGCCTCACCAACTGGGCCGAAAGGGTAATTCTTTACATGTATTTTCACCCATATATGACGTAACAGCGCGGCTGAGGTAGACCACTGCACATATCGCTGCTCAGAAAGAAAGAAAAAGAAAGAAAGAAAAAGAGGGGGAATGCGATACACCTACTCACTCGGGGACAATCGTCCAGACATGGCCGGAAGACGCAATCCTATTCAATGGGAGAAACGCGAGACAGCTGTCTCCATTCCTGGAAGCTGTATGCGACGCTCTGCCACCGACTTGAGCTCGTGGTTTTACCGTCACGGAGAGGAGGTGGCACCTCGGGCGCAGCTCAACTTTCGACGCGAGAGTCGATCCGGAAATGCAATAAAGTTTCCTACGAACGATACTAGAGAGCACTCTGGTGCTGCGATATAGAAGCATGTACTCGCAGCGGTAAAGCTAGGGAAGCGATGGAGCACGTTTTATTAGAATGTGAAGATAGCTGCCCGGCGGTCGATTTGGGCACCGCTGGCCTTCTTGAAGCCCTTGGGATGAGCGACAGCAGGGGAAAGTAAACATGTTGGCAATAGAGATTAGCAAGAGGCGATTGGAAGATTGGTGGAAGAAAAGGAGGGAAATGACAAACAACGGAGGCGCACAAAACCAAAGTTCCCAATAGGGGTTCAGAAAGTTTGGGTACGGGAATTCTTGGTGTTTTTTCTCCTTTACTTTTTTCCCCTTTTTTGAAGATAGGTAGGACGTTAGGCAACATAATAAGACCTTGGCAGCGCAACCCTTTATCCCGTTCCAAAGGGGACGCTCATAGCGTCCGTCCGTCCGTCCGTCCGTCCGTCCGTCCGTCCGTCCGTCCGTCCGTCCGTCCGTCCGTCCGTCCGTCCGTCCATCCGTCCATCCATCCATCCATCCATCCATCCATCCATCCATCCATCCATCCATCCATCCATCCATCCATCCATCCATCCATCCATTCCATCCATCCATTTCTATTAGTGTCATCGTGAACCGTGCGCGGCGCAGCCGCCAATTATCACATACAAGTGTGCTTTCATTTGGCGGAATGATCGCTCAAGCTCCATTACTTTTATTTTATGCCCTCTGTGTGCCAGAAATCCGTCAGCACAGCTGAAACGTTAACACCAGAGAAACTGCTGAACGTTACTGAACACTGAGGAAACACTCGTTCTCTGATTACACTATTGGCCGTAGAGAGGAGACATTTTATTGGTTTACGTGGTCGTGCTGGTACACGCCCACTGCGGTGGATAATCGAGTAGCCTAAATGTAGGAACTCAATGTTCGCGAGTAGTTGCTCTTGTTATTCAACCTGAAACATGACCTACACATACCAGGACAGAAGGGGACAAGAACGGGATAGTGTACTCAATTAACTTCTTAGTTTTTTATAGGGTTTCCTGCGTCGGCCTTAGCCTCGCAACATAGTTACGTTTTACCTCGCTCAGGCACGTTCATTGATCAAGAGCGTCCAAGGCCTCTTGATCAGTAACGACAAATTTACCTCACTCCGTAGCGTGTGATTGAGGAGCTAGGTAAAAAAGAAATCACACACTTCCAGTTCAGTCTCATAATAGCCGTCTCTTTCGTACAATTTTCTTAATTACCAATAACATTACTAGTGGTCCCAATTAACCTCTTCGCATTCGCCGTCACCGCACTATATGAAAAAGAGAAAAAAAAGAGGACGGATGAATTATAGCCGCCTGTTCCGTCAATATATTTTTCCCTGCGCCACTCAGAGCGAGACCATCTTAATGTGAGAAATGCGGAAAGGTCCGCCAGATGAGCTTTGTCTCTGGCCTGATACTCTGTGTAGAAGCAAGAGAGAAGGGGAAGCAAGAAGAGAGAGAAGGGGACTGAGGATGACGATGATAATGTACAGTGAAACTAAATGTCCACATGCGATAGAAATAGCAATTCTGCCCACGTATTTCAACCGCGTCATAATGCGCAGCCCACTCTCCATTAAAGATGTCATGAGTGGCACTGAATTCTTTGCCAGTCCCTCATCAGTGGGTACGCGCTGTGGGTTGAGGTCATCATTATGAACATCGTAACCATTCGCGAGACTCTCGCGCACCCATTCCTGGGCTGTTCCGGCTTCCGGTACTGTGCCATAGCGCTTACCGACTAAAATCTCACGCCCCGGTTCCGCAACCTCAACCACTGCGATGACAGCCGTCCTAAGTGGCACCGGCATACGCGTAGTCACCGCTCCACCACGGTTAGGAGTTGCAAGCGTGTCGGCCTCCGACATCCCTACTGAATCTTTCCGGCCGATCGACGAGCCCGGCGTGAAACAGCTGCCGCCGGCACTCAGCATCTTCCTCGCCATCTTGACGCCGCTCGTGCTCGGCCTGGTCATTTGGTACGTGTCCGGCGCGTTGCTGGTGTCCAGCGGACGCCACAAGATGACGTCCTTTTGCTGCGTCGACGGCGCCCGCCAACTGACGCAGTTCATAAATAGCAGCATCGACCCGTGCGTCAACTTCACGGGCTACGTCTGCTACAACGCCAGCCGAAATCACAGCACCGTAACGGATCTTCATCAACGGCTCCTTGAGAACATGCTGAGAACCGGGGCCACGGCCACGACCAGCTGGACCAGCCCGGCGGCAAGGACGCTGGCAGCTTTCTATAGGTCCTGCCTGATGATGCCCTGGTCGAAGGAAGGCATTCTGCGCAACCTGACGTCAATGGTAATCGACAGAGGTCACGTTCACGCAGCGATGACGGTGAGGGAGATCCTCGACTTCTTTCTCAAGATGTCGCTCCAGTACCGCCTCCCTGCTGCAGTCGAAATCGAGCAGAAGTTCACGCTCAACGCCCTCAACAACGCGTCGGCACATATAGCCATCTCAAAAGCGGAGTACGCTATAACGGAGCTATGCCCACGCTGCAACGACTGCATCACCTTCGTACTGAAGCAGTTCAACAGCAAGATCGGATGCAACTTGTCGGAGGTTGACCTTCTGCGCTTCGGTAGCGAAGTGGCGGCAGAGAAAAGCGGGCCCGCTGCGAACGAAACCGGAGACTTCGGCGAACTCGCCGACCTCTTCGAATCCGTGTCTCTGGTCGAGTGGAAGAACGCCCTGTCGGCGGCCTACGTCGACCTGCGCGAAATTGACCGGGTCGATGTGGAAGGCAAGTCGCAGCTCCGAAGCTTCATGAGTAGACTGTCGAGTCCGTCCAATCAACCGACCTCGGTCGCCTTGATGGTCGCGTACAGCGTCTTGTCCTCGTTCAGCCACTTCGAGACCGAGCTTTCGCACGACGCCGGCGGCAGTCAGGAGGCGTTCTGCAACCGCAGTGTCCACGGGCTGTCTCACACCTGGGAACAGCTTCGATCCGACATGTCTTCCAATATTGGCAAAAGCTGGGAGATTCACGTGATCTTCGACGCAGTCATCAAGGCCATCTCCCAAATGGTCATGAACAGCAGCCTCTTCACCGCCGGCGACCACCTGACGGCCAAGGCCTTCCTCAGGAGCCTTACGCTGCTGCTTCCTCACGAGTACGCGGTGGCGGACAACCATCCGCCAAACATGACTCAAGTCTATCTGGAATACCACTTCAATATGCTCGAATACGAAGAGCAGCTTATGCGGAAGAAGACGAAGTTGCGCGTATTCGGATCGCCGGCGTCTCGCGTCCACCACCTGACGCTGTCCGCCGGGAACAAAATCCTCGTTCCCACGTCGTTCTACCACGACCTCGCCCACCTTTCGGAGTCATCGGTGATGCACAACCTCCCGTGGCTCGGAACGAACATCGCCAATTTCGTGTGGGACCTTCTGGTCGATGAGATTTCGTGGACCAAGGCAACCTCGAACAATCTCGCCGACATGCGCCAGTGTCTGCGCCGATCACACGCGAGGCCCGCCACCGTCTCGCCCCGAAGCGTCGGCGTAGTGTTGGCGCTGAGGTCCTTGCTGAACAGCCTGGACCAGACGAGCCTGTACGTGCCGAGAACGCTGGACGCCCGTTGGAGGCTTTCGCACGGACAGTTCTTCTTTATGCGCATGGTGGAGAGATCGTGGTGCGACAGGGACCACAGCGCGCTCAGGACGGTGGAGTGGACCGAGATGAACTCCGCGTTGGATCTCACGCCCGAGTTTGGCGAAGCGTTCCACTGCCAGACGTCTTCGGCGCACCGCAGCGGCTGCTTTGCCTGAGGCGCTCCGCGTTTGCCACGGCTGTAAGCGCGCTCGCGCCTGATTCATCAAGGCAAAAATAAATAAAATATACTGTAATAGTGCTCGCCCATGGGTAACTTGGAGTGGCGTTGTGGTAAGTAACGCAACGCCACACCGAAAATGACACTAGCATGAGCGAAAGAAGGCCCGTTGCTTCTTTTTCTTTTCTTGCTCTTGTCTGAGTCGTCTATGCGCTGCGTTGTTCAAGAAAACGAAACAATGCACAAAACAGACTGTGAGCATACGCTGTGTCCGATTCGTAAATTTTGGTTGCGTCAGCAAACAACAGCTTGATAAATTTGAAATGCGCGCCTTTAAGGACGGCGAAATAAAAGGCGTCGCTTTTAAGCAGGGGCACATGCGACTGTCGTGCTGCCATCTAGGAACGGCGCGAGGAAGCGTTGGAGACGCGCCAAAAATTGACCGCGCGGAGGGAACTGCATGGGTATCGCCAATCTCTAAGGCAGTTTTCGTGGAGCTTCGGGGCGAAGGCAAATGCCCGCTCAGAATTTCGCCTAGTGAGGCATTCGTTTATTCCAACATGTTCTCCTTGAAAAGGTTCGGCTGTCATACGCTTGTGTTGGTTCAAATTTTCGTCCATAAGAAATCAAGAATAGTCGAAGCTTCTGATCTTCGAAAAATTGTATGTATCCAGTATAACTTCGGAATGCACAATACAGGTTCAAAATAATATTAATAATAATAATAATAATAATAATAATAATAATAATAATAATAAGTGAGGGAATAAAGAGAGTAAAACTGAAAATGTGATGAAAGCACGAAATGCCTGACAAGGCAAGCGTGCATAATCATTCGTGTAAAGCACCAGTGTAAAGTGTAAAGCAAAACGACGACAAAGCCATCAACCACAACGTTGACGCCACAATGACGACGATGACGTTGCAGCGGCACGCACAATGCGAATACGGAATGTTTTGAGGTATCATCATCATGATCAACAACAACAAATGAAATTGTCAAGCGCCTTCTTCTCCGACTACGAGCACAAAGGCGATATGGGTGGCAGCGAAAAGGGTCATCGACTGCGGTGCTGCCATCTAGGAACATCGCGGGAATGAGCTGGAAATACGCCAGAGATTGACGCTGCGGCGCAAGGCAAGCAGAATCTCGGCAAACATCCTCCGTTGTGCGCATTTTTATTCAATTGGCCTTTAGATCTCTCTCTCTCTCTCCCTCTCTCTCTCTCTCTCTTACCACCCCATCTAAATACGGCTGGCTGCAGCCGGAAATCGAATCTTTCCCCTCGAGCTCAGCAGGCAGGCACTTGCCTGTAGCGTCGACCGCTGTAATTCGCATAACGTGAGCATAACGGCAAGTGTAGGAAGAAAAGAAAAAACGCCGACGGCGAGAAAGACTACGAAGGAAACGCTACAGCGACAAAAGAAGCAATAGGAGCCGGCGTGAAGTGGCCGAGAGATAAAAGCACTTTCCTGCACGCCCTCGTGTTCGCTTTCCTTTGCCTACCTGAAAACGTAACAGATACAATGCGATAAACCTGTAATTTAGCTAATTTAGCTGTTGGACTAGAGTTCAGTGCACGTGAGACGCGTTATAAGCCGGCGGCCTGCTGTATTGGAAATATCCCGCTTGCACCATTGCCTACCTAGAAAGAACATGTATTGCTACTACACAAACTAAGCGCACTCAACATTGACCCGGGAACACTCAGCTGGATCCAATCAATCCTTTCGTGTCGTTCCCAATTTGTTGTAACTAATGACTCCACATCTACCGCGACTCCAGTTGAATCCGGTGTTCCACAAGGGTCTGATCTTGGTCCTCTCTTATATTTAATATATATTGATGATTTACCTGATAACGTTTCCTGACAAATTTGTTTATTCGCTGACGACTGTGTTATATATCGAAAAATAATAATGCCTCTGATATAACTACCCTTCAATCTGATTTAAATAACATATCTAATTGGTGCCTCACATGCTGCATGGAACTTAACATTAATAAATGCAAATCTATGTGGATTTCTCGTTATAACACTACCTACGCCCTCAATGACTGCCCCCTTCAATCCGTTACATGCTACCGTTATCTTTGCATTGAAATAAGTAGTGATCTTTCTTGGAAGCGGCATGTACAATATGTAATATCTAAAGCTAACCGCTCCTAAGGATAGTTGAAGAGAAATTTTTCGCTTACGCCTGTTTTATTAAAACGGCTGTTGTACACAACATACGTCCGCCCCCAATTGGAATATGCCTCATTCGTTTCAGATCATCATCAGACCACACTAATTAACGAAACTGAATCAGTGCAAAATCGCTCTGTTCGTTTCATCTTAGGTAACTACCATCGCACTGCTAGTGGTACATTAATGAAGAGTACCCTTCAAATCCCATTATTATCTCTTCGCAGAAAGGAATCGCGCATTATCCCTTTTCCATAATATCTACTACCACAACGCATCTTCGCCCTCTTTGGATCCACCCTGCGCCGTATTATTCGGCTCGTCGTGATCCCGTACATAAAGTTAACGTACCCCGTCATGACACCGTCGCGTGCTCCCAATCCTTTCTTCCTAGGACTCAGCCGACTGGAATAATCGACCTACATCAGTAGTAAGCATCAGTGACCCCACGCTTTTTAAGAATGCATTACTAGTTTTTTCATATCGCTTTTGTTCCCTGCACTGTGAATTCCTAGAACTAATCCTGTATTAATAGTCTTGGAATGTATTCTCGTCCCTTCCCTCTGCAATGTACAATTATGTACCTTGAGGGTATGTCACAAATGAATAAATAAATAAATAAATAAATAAATAAATAAATAAATAAATAAATAAATAAATAGCATGGCAAACATAATTACTACACATGAACTGCGGATATGGTAGGATATTTATATCGACTTGCCATTCTAAGGCATCTACTCCTATGCACGTGTATCAGTACTAGACGCAGAAAGAGGCGCAGACACCCTCTGTACCTATTACGTGAAATCGACCATAAGCTGCTGTTTCCTCGTGGGAAAGGTGACGCTATCTAAGCACCCACTATTATCGCGTATACAAATGTTTCAAGGTTCCGACGCAGACAAACAGTTAATTTATTAATTTTTTTGGCTGCTACAGGTGGTGAACTGTCAGTTTAATTTTACCAGACGCTTCAATAAATCGCTTTCAAGTGAAACACAACAAATTATGACTACAATGCGCAGCAAGAAAAATGCGAACCAGAGCAAGCGTAATGTTAGCGTAGGCGCAGTAACGAATGGCGCGAAACGTCGCTGCTTCGGGGAACAGGAACCAAACTCTGGCTGCACATAGCGTGGCCTCTGAGATTGCTGCGGCGCACCTTTGCGAAAGCGATGGTGAACTCGGAGGCAAGGGTGTAGAGTTGCACCTTAAGAATACTCGATGAAAATCTGGCGCTAATGTATACCTGTGCCGCGAGTTCGCATGTTTAGAAAGCATTAGGACGCAACATGGAGTTGCCTACGCCTCGTTCTTACGGGCTTTCCACGATTTTGTGCACCCCCATATCTTAGCGTTCATGAAGCTGACTTTCTGCGTGAGATGTCTATGTGGCAAAAATGAGCCATGTCAGGACTAATTTTGCTGGCTGCATGATTTCCTCAATACTACAAGGAAAGATAGTTGTTGAGAATCAAACTTTTAATTATATGCGGTGAATTCTAATTAGAGAACATTATCTAGTATTATCGGGTGTATATGAATACCGCGGTGTGTATCGTGTTTCCTGAAGCAGTACGCAACGTTTGAATCAACGAACGCATGAACGAAAATTTTCATGTCTGCACACCTTTAAGGGCTGGATAATACGCAATGAAAAGGACTGGTTGTTAATGCAAAACAGTTAACTGATCACAATGATCGTTGTGAGGCTAGAACTATGCACAGTTGAACCGCAAATAACTAAAAGAATCTCAGCTAGTGCTTCCTCTACCCAGAAAACACCATATTTCCTCAGGACATCCCAATTGAGTACTGAAGTCCCATATACAAAAAAGGAAGTCACAGGGATATCCCATTGACTTTAGCGAAAGGATGTCCAATAAACATCCCAGAATAGTACTTGAACGGGTACCTGCATGCAATAGTCACAGGCATATATGCGTATTTCACTTTTCCTTTATGAAATTGGGCAAAGTTTCTAGCGTCATCGCTTAAAGCGAATATTTTATTAGCCATCCCGGTATACGCGCCTTCTTCAATCACGTTAAAGTTAAACCTGTGTAACCCTCCCAAATTACATGCCTTGCGGAATAAAAAACGCAGAATGTCAATTATTAACTACAATTTTGCATATTAATTCTTCTGGCGTACGGGCTTTAGCAATTGCGCCATACGTGTAACAAAATCGCACGATATGCTAACGTTGGTCGTTTCCCACATTTATGTATAGGTACCTCAATCTTGCGCACTGCGCTGGTTCAACGTACTTAGCGCTTCAATCGCGCCCGAAAGGTTCATTCTAAATAAACATTTATGGGGATTGAAACCGTCCGTGTGGCAGACCGACTTGCCAAGTTCTCCGAGAAGCGATGAACAGTTCATGTTTCAGTTCTTTCTATCTTTCAACACATGACAAATTCTAATTAGGCAGACAAAAAGCAATAAAAAACAAAAGCTTCGTTTTTACTTTCGATTTTACAGTATGTTCATTGTGTACAGACATGGAGGCTAGACTGCCACCGCATATGCCGTCGTATCTGTTTTCATGGTTTCGCGTCATCCTCCACGGTCGCACGGTTTTGCGTATAGTGTTACTAGCCTACTCTAGTACACAATAGTTTTGCGCGCCCCCTCGGCGAGTGTTTTCAAAGTTCGCTAGCGTGTCCGATCTGCGCTTGAATGGAAGTGTTGTCATTTTCCAACTCTTTCTAACCAGTGCGGCCTGTGCACGTACGTGCGATGACGCTGTTTTTCATCTTCTTTAGGGTTTGCGCTGGGTGGGAAGCGCGTGCGCCATGGAAAGCGAATACGAACGTAAGTTATTTCTGCCTTTTTCATTCCTCAATGTTTGTAGAGTTAGTCTCGTGTTCTTGAAGTGCAGTCGGGCGGTGCACTTTCAGTGTCACGACAAGGTTACAAGTAAATTTACTGGTTGTTGGGAGATAGAAAAAAAGCAAAATTAGGAAAACACGCGCTAGAAGCAATAATTTCGCACGTTCTTGGTTGAATGTTGTATAACGCAAATGATAAGCAGCGAGTTCGGAGGGAGCTCCGTCTCTTAAGCTTGCGTAATTTGGCGCCACCTTCCTTTCCCTTGTGCTCTGTATCGGCATAAATTGAAACGCAAGCAGCGGAGTGCATGACTTCTCCACAACTGCCTCACGTAGCTCTAGCTTCACGATAACAGAGAGCTTATAGCTCAGCGGGCCAGCGGGCTAGCGTAGACAGCAGTGCGCAGGCGCGGTACAACATGCGCGGTAGAATATGCGCAACGGCGTCTACGCTCGCTTGCTAAGCTGTAGCTCTCTAATGACATGAGCGCGAGGATTCTATACCGACCCCCGTGCCGGAGCCGCGCCGCATGCGAGAAAGCTTTTTCGAAGTTGCCGCCGGCGCGCTGTCTTGTCTCAAAGTCACCATGACGGATTGACACTTCCATGAGTCAGCGGCGCAGTTTATTGTTTCCATATTTAGGAGCGTGCCCCATCAATGGAGCAACGACGGTCGCTAGCGCGCACGCAATTTGTAGTCCGTGGCATGGCCGAAGCGTTGGACGAATCACGAATCCTTTTTCACACTGTTATCACTAGGCCAATGCTAGGTTATAAAATACTCTAAGGAAGCCACGCGCTACTTTGTTCGTGTTTCAATATTATAAGGCTCATTAGAGCGTTTAGTTATGCTCAGGACTGTCTTTTTTTTTCCAAATGATGCTATATCGCGTAGTTTTCCACCTTGCAAATAGTGCTGAAGTAAAAAAAATTAACGTGATGCTTGAGTTGGATAATTTTCGTACAGCCTTAAGGTTGTAAGAGAATCCATTCATGGAAACATACATACCGAATGGTATTAAGCAGACCCATGCGCAGTATACTTTAATGAGCTGCTCAACAATGCAGACAGTGCTCCTTCGCAACCTCCTGACTTCCCAGATTTGCTTTTTTTCAATGAGACAGATGTGCCGGACTAGAACAATAAACTTGATGTGCACACAGAAGCTGGACATCAAATGGACATCGCTCTCCTCCATAAAATATTCTAACTTTGCCCATTTTGTGGCTGTAAACATGTTTTAATTAGTGTTCTACTCTCTGGAATTAGTGTGAACTTGCCTGTCTTGTAACAGCGTTGTGAAATTTGCAATAATATCACTTTTTGTACTAATGTACTTTTTTATAATTTTTGCACTTTTTTGCGGCACGAATTTTGATTCATGACTTTCTGTGGAATTTTACATACACCAATAGATTAAAGAAATTTTAAAGAATATGAATAATATTACAAATCTATTCGCACTTCTCTGTTACTACGACTTCGTTCACGTCATGAAACTTAAAATGCTAATTGGATGCTAATTTATCTTTAGAGCTATATTTTTGCTTGTTTCTTTTTAACAAAACAAGCACGGGGTTCTCCAAGAACGTGGTTCTCCAACTACACAAAGAACAACATGGATACTTCGTCCCTCCTGAGCTGGAATGGCGCAATCAAATTCAGCTGGTTGAGTAATGAGGGGGAAAAAATTCAAGCTGCATTTGTGTAAGCCAATGTATGGTCAGTTGAAGTGTAGCAAGCTTAATATCACTGAGTTTTTTTTTAATCTAGTGTTAATAATTTCAGTGTTATACTCACTGTACCTAGGCTGCTGTGGCAGATGGACCCTTTATTGTATAGTTAGATGGATTTTCTAAGGTAAAATATATGTGATGCAGAACATTGTAACAACTTGTGGCTATACACCTACTAGTCACTGGTAGTTAGTTCCCTTCTTTAGTAGAGTCTCACTCTGGTCCAAGTTTTGTTTGGTGTGGAAAACTTACGGCAACATTGATGATGACATTGCTTCAGAATTCCGCTTCCTGCAATCACTACATTTTGAATTCTTCTTTTAAATGCTACAAATCTCATGAAACAGTGTAAACCAAACCATGTGACCTGAAAGTCGTGCATGGAGAGTGATATTACTTAGATACACTGACTCATAGTTTAGAATTGTATTTTGCGTGTTTCTGTTGACTTTATATCTTAGGATCATTTCTTATTTCCAGACAGCACGTGTTGAAAAGTCGCGCTGCCTTCATGCACACGAACAAGGTGGTGCATCAGCGCGTCCTCAAGTGTGCTCTTTTGACATGGTGATGTTCACCAGTGTTCGTTAGGTGCGAGTCGCATTGCGGGAGCGGTGCGAACGTCACTGTCGTATGCAGTATGTCGAGAGTGCCTGCCGGCGTCACCACAACACCAGTATAAGCATTCCTTGCGGCAGTGTGCCTGCTGGATCATCGCACAAAAGTCTCGAGCTTCGGAAGCAGTCCCAACTGAAGGGCACAGCTAGATTATGCAGACTGCACCTGTTACAAACGCGAGATTTTAGGTTACTTAGACAAAAAGAGGGAGGAGGAGGATTTTAATTAAGAGAAAGCAGGAGAGGTCGGCCTGGAGAGCGTGTCTCTATCTTGCTACTCGTCACTGGGATGAGAGGAAGTAGGAGATGCAGGGACTCTTTGCCTCAGTGTATCGCTAAATGAAAGCCCGAATGTATATAACGAATGCATATAACGAATGTATTACACGAATGAACGCGGATGTACAAAAGTAAATGTGTGTGCGTACCTTTCACCACGATGACCACCGGTCAAGACAGTAAATGTGTTCCTACCTT